>NW_024341753.1:719148-864864 GCF_902729225.1 Pteropus medius | reverse complement strand
TGGAGTTCTCTTGGGATTTTAATCAAATATCGTCTAAGTGATTGAACGTCTAATCTGCCGTTCAGAAAAAGTAAACTGCACATAATGAAAGGAAGAAAAGTGAAAATTAAGCCACTTAAATCCAAGTGAAAAGGCCATATAGCAGGGTTTTCAGTGTGTTTCCAGATTTGAGGCATGAGGCACAAGTTGGAGCTGAATGCTCAAAGGCACAAGGAGCTTGCTGGGGATGGGGAAGAGGTAATTGTAAGAGGCAGGCAAGGCTGTTGCTGACACTACCTTCTGTTATATAAATCTCAGCCTCTGCTGAAGGGAACCCGCTAAACAGAGAAACAAGGATGAGAATTGTTCATGAAAAGCTTGGGCAGTTGGGAGTTTGGCCTTCTGTGGAATTGCTCCACTGATACTGACAGCTCCAACATTTCCAGTGAGCTGTGGTTAGATTAGACATTCTTCTCCAAGCCAAGATTGCTTCTAACAGCTGGAGTAAGAGCCCCTTCTGACCTCTCAACTGATATTCCATTTCCCGCTGGAGACCATATGAACGAGGAGTTTAAAATTACTAAATGTCTTTTGGGTAAAGAGCTTTTGCTTTTACAGACTGAACTGCAAAAGACCTTAAGGAAATTAAAGAAAGAAAGAAAAAGTGAGCTGCTATGTCTGTTAAATGGCATTTCTATAATTTGGTGACTATATAGTTATGCCACAGTTACTGGATATTCTAAAGTGTTATTTATTTACTTTGGCACACAGAATGCTGAGCAGTAGAGTGAAAATATGGTGACAGGATAAGAATAATGAGAGGAGGCAAATCTACTGAAAGATAACTGGATTCTCAAAATCTTATAGAATTTGTTTCCCTAGAGGAGGGAAACAGAAATATTACCTCATTGCAAAACAGTCATTAAAACATAATTGAGTGCTCCACAGATGACAAAAGTTCACAGTTAACAATGTTTTACTTCACTTTTAATGAAAGTTAAAATTAAAATCAGTACCCTGATGCAAAGCAATAACACAAATTAGAGAATATACTAGAAAGCTTTTCTAGGAGGATTTGGAATATGCTTTTTTAAAAGAAAGAAAATAAGAAAAAAATAAATTCTAACCATTGTTCTTCACAGAACATGGTCTTGGAAAAATATAGCTGGAAGAGGAACTTGTTAACAGAAGGCCTTCTTGGAGAGGTATTCAGAAGAGGTGAAATATTTGAGATCCAGGATCTTCTGGCTCTCCTTCCACTTCCCTGCAGATTCCATGTCTCTATCCAACTGTATTAAACTAGAGTAACACAGAAGCAGTATTATTCTATCACACACACACACACACACACACACACACACCCCTTCATTTCACACCTTTTCAAATGCATATCAAAAAAAAGTTTAAAAATAGTTTTTTTTAATAAATATTTTTAAAGTATGTATTAAGTTCAGAGTTAACTTTCCTGGATATAGCTTTGAGACATGAATGTATTGACAAAGTAATTATTCTACCAGCCATAGAGGATTAGCTAATTTGAGACTATTCTATACTTAGTATTCCATGATCCTACCCCATATTTTCTGATTGAGTAGATCACCCCTTCAGTCATTCATTTAATCATTTCATTAATATTTATCAAAAGCCTGCAATATGTTTGGCTCTGTGCTAGAGGAAAGGCAATCCCTGTCTTACAAGGGTTTAAAAGTGACTGCGGAGGGAATTGTCACATCTGTGATATATAATAAAAGAAGCTTATAGAGGACATTGTTGGAGAACATCTAAGAGGACACCTAACTCCATGGGAAGGGCTCCCCAGAAGAAGCGGCCCTTGTATTGAATCTCAGAAGCAGAGACAGAGGAAGAGCAAAACACAGCTTGAGGAGAACAAAAGGAGCTACAGACAGAACATGTCACAGACTCAAACTCTTTATTGGATATGCAGACATCGCTGTGTCTTGTGAAAGATACAGTTATGATCATTTAACCATTGTTTGATAATGTTTTTGTTGAACTTTAAATCATCTAGGGATCTTGTTAAGATTCAGATTCTGATTCAGCAGGTCTGGGGTGAGTCCTGAGATTTTGAATTTTTAATAAGCCCATAAAGGGACTTTCTAATCTAAGGACCACACTTTGAGTATCAAGGGACCAGATAACTCAAAATATCTCCTGCTAAAATACTTAGAAACTCTGCATAAAATATATGTATTTTTAAAAATAATTTTAATGCATAGGTGAGTTCCCCCCAAAATAAACAAAATCCTCATGGGGCATGAGATTGAAAGCAGGAAAAATGTAAACTAAAGAATGAAAAACCAAAACAAGAGCAACTATTCTGGCAAGATTTGCTAGTCATTGGACATAAAGGAAAAAAGATAGGGTCTCGGGCCCACCTGGGTGGAATTAATATCCTCACATAAAATCAAGACCACTGAAAGGTTAACACATCTGTAGAAGTGTGCACTGGAAAAATTTCTTCCATGGACATAGGTGAAAAAAAGAAGAAGAAGAAAAAAAAGCTAAACATTCTATATAATAAGTGGTGGGGAAAAGCCTGTTTTGAGAGTTTTTAGCTATTGCCTTTGCCTTCTGTGGCTTTGGGTTCCAGTTATACTCTGCTCACTGTTTTGGAAGCCCAAAGCTGAGGAGTAATCCAGTCATAATCCCAGGCCAGTGATAGTCCCTGCAGGGAAAAGTAAGCTTTGCTTTAGAAAGTTTGGCCAAATAAGTATCCCACAGCTAAAATGCCATTGAAGATGAACATATGATTAGAAAGTTATGAAAATATAAATAAGTAATATACCATGAATGAGATTCAACAAACGGTAAAACGCAGAATTGTACCTCGAGGAACTTCAAACAATAAAGCTATTGGAAACTATATAACAAACATGTTTAAGATGATTAAAGACATAAACAAAAGAATAAGAATATGAGAAAAGAATATACTATGTAGTTAAATATATTTGAAAAATAATCAAAAATAATATATAGAAATAAAAATTATATAAATTGAAAAAAAATAATTGCAGCCACATAAAATAACAGATTAGACATAACTGAAGAGAGAATTATTGCAATGGAAGCCAGATTTAAACAGAGTGAGAAATTAGGAACAGGAAGTGTAGACTAAATATCTATATTTATATATCTGGGAGAAACATTAGTTCAGAGAGACAGAAAAGGAGAAAAATACCTGATGGAGCATAGACCCAAAAGAGGCAGAAAGCTTGGGTTCCAGATGTAGGTGTAGGGTTAAAGTTGGTCAGAAGAGCAATACCTTTCAATTATGCAAGAAAAAAGGAAGTAAGAACAAAAATAATTGAGATAATTTATAGGCAGAAATTGAGGAAGTTTTTATCCAATGGCTTCACTTTTCTCTGTAAAGTAATAATTTATTAAGTACATACTATGTGTCAGGCAGTTTTCAATTCTTATTATTTACTATCAATTTACTCTTTATTCTTAATAACAGAGATAGATATCGTTAATATTTTCATTTTACAAGTGAGAAAATTGAAACCTGGCCAGGATAGGTAATTGCTTAAGATCAACAAGTAAACAACAACAACAAAAAATCAAATCTAGTCAGTCTACTGTGTGGAAAGAAGTATTCCAGTCCACGCGTTGAATGAGGAGAGAAGAGGAAGGGTAGAAAAAAGAGGGCGAAAATATGAAAAAAAAAATCATTAAAGGGATACAGCAGAGAGATGGCTAAGCTTGCTGTAATAAGTATGACTCAGTAGAAGTTTGAGGACTATTTGTTTTCTTTAGAATTCCTTTTTTTATGATACTAATGGACATTGCTTCTAAGAGATTAAGTCTGATACAAGCTCACTGTAGAGCAATTTTTCAATACCTAATGAAGTTGATGATGCATATAACCCTGTAACAGAACTGATGTCAGCAACCTTTTCTATCCAAGAGGAATTAATATTGTTAAAATACCCATATTATCCTAAGCCATCTATAGATATAATGCACCCCTAATAAAATCCAGTCATTTTTCACAGAAATAAAAAAAATTCCTAAAATTTATATGGAACCATAAAAACTTTGAATAGCCAAGCAATCTTGAGAAAGAAGAACAAAGCTGGAGGCATCACACTTTCTGATTTCAAACTATATTACAAAACTATAGTAATCTAAACTGTATGGTATCTGCATAAAAACAGACACATATCAGTAAAACAGAATAGATAACCCAGAAATAAACCCATAGATATATGGTCAATTAATTTTCAACAAAGGAGCAAAGAACATATAATGGGAAAGGTTAGTTGTTTTTTTTTTAATAAAATATATTAAGAAAACTGGATAGCCACACGAAAAAGAATAAAAATGATCCCCTGTTTCACACATTACACAAAAATCAACTCAAAATAGAGTAAATATTTGAATATAAGATCCATAATTATGAAACTCCTAGAAGGAAACATTGACTTTTCTTTATCTCAAAATTTCATTGACATTATTATTTTAATTATACATTTTTAATTTTTAATTCATTTTTGCTTTGCCTTATAAAATCATTTCAGATCTGAACATTCTGTCTTCCAATTGATATTTTATGTTCAGCATAAATGGAATTGTGTTTTGCATTGTGTTGATGTGCAGCATAATGTCTATCACAGTACTGAGCATCCAGCATCCATTAAGAAAACTCTTATTGCGTAGAGAATATATTCAATAATTTTGTAATTAACTATGTATAGTACCAGGTGAGTACTAGGCTTATTGGGGGGATCACTTTGTAAATTATGTAAATGTCTAACTACTATACCGTACACCTGAAACTAATATAAAATAATATTGAATGTCGATAATAATTGAAAAATGTTTTTGAAGATAAAAAAGAAACATAATTCTATAAATTTTTGAAAATATTCCATAATTTATATTTCTTGCTCATCTAAACTGGGCATTCTTCCTAACAATGTTATATTGGTTTTACATAGTTTCCTTTTTTTATCTCTAAATAAAGAGGAGTTCTTTTTATTCATTAACGTTTCAAAGAAAGAAGTAAAGCAATTATTTCAAAAATTGTCATGAGATTACAATTTGTATAATTTTAGATTAACTCTATGGACTATTCATTGTGTGTTAGAGGAAAAAAAACATTGAGAAGACAGAAAATAAGGTTTCAGTCTTTGAGAATTAAAATCTTTGTAAAAGATAGGAAAGATTATATTAAAGATACAGATACAAAACAACCAATCAAGAACAAGAAAAGGATGTCAATTGTCTGAGTTGACCAGAGCAGTAGAAAATTCCAAGTCCTTGACTCTTTTTCTTCTTATTATATGACCACAGTGGAAAATATTTTACTATTTGGTTGACTTAAAGATATAAATTAGTATTGGGATTAGAAATACTATTATATATCTTACAGAAGATAATTTAATTATGGTGACTTTGGGGACTAGGAGATGTGATGGTTCATATCCCAAACATCCGCTAGTAAAAAGATCCAGACATGACCTACTCCTCCCATTTATATCAAGATAAGAGTTGTTTCTATTATGAGAGTTCCATGTTTTAACAAACACAAATTTGGTTGTAGTATGTTGAGTATCAATGTTTCTGAATAATTCTCAATTGAAAAGCAGCTTTTTAAGTTATTCTACTTCTCAAGGTAACTATTCATTTATTAATAAACACTCCAACATTTGCATGACACAGGTAACACCCATGCTTTTTCAGGAAAATAACTTTAAGTGTTAGAACCACACAATCTGTTTTATGATTTTTAGAAAAGTTACTCATACTTTCAGTTTATTTAAACTAGAAAACTTAGAAGTATAAGTATCTTATCTCTAATCCCCAAAGATGTTCAACTCTAGCAAAATAATAACTTTGAATTTCTGTTTCCCAAGGCTTTTTACGATTTGCACTCATAGTTAATGTCTAGCTTATTCCTTGGGCCCTCTTAGTTTACGTAGTACAACTGAACCCTGTTTATTCTGAAGCAGAGATTTGGCAGTCTGTGTACTAGGTCCACTATTTATTTATAACACAGTATTGTCAGCCTGTGGGTGCAAGTTATTTGGTTAGTGTCAGAACTTATATGTTTGCCTGTGATGGGAATAAGATTTAGAAAATATTAGGGCTTTGTACTCTTTTGCTTAGTAGTTCTGTTTTGTCTACTAACAAATCAGATTCGTACTATCTAATGTTTTAAGTAGAGAACTCTTGTTTTTCCACTGTTTAGAGTGCTAACCTTGTCACTCATTCTAAAGTAAATGTGTTTTCGCTTTTGAGAAAACATCTGTTGAAGTAGCCTGAGTCTGCAAGTCAGTCAGGGGACAATATGCTATTGTATCACTGAAGTGGAATAATTTACATCTTCTGGTTATGTGCCATGTGGTAGAATGTAGAAATTACTTGACAACACAGTGTCATAAATTCTGATGGGTAATTAGCTATCTAGATTGAAGGCATTTATTCAATACAACCTAATTATACAGTCTAGAAGGAGTTCTGCCTCAGCAAGTCTTGTAAGGCTATCTAGTATTTTTTTCTGCATTATTATTTTATACTATTTTAATTTCTCTTTTTCTTTTTTCCTTCCTCTCCTTTCCTTCCTCTTTTTCCTATTCTCTTTTCTTTCTTTCTTTCTTTCTTTCTTTCTTTCTTTCTTTCTTTCTTTCTTTCTTTCTTTCTTTCTTTCTTTCTTTCTTTCTTTCTTTCTTTCTTTCTTTCTTTCTNTCTCTCTCTCTCTTTCTCTCTGTAAACTAATCTTGGCTTCCCCCTTTATTATGCTAATAAGATAAGATATTGGCTATACTAGACTTGGAAAAGTCTTTTCTCCATTGGTTACTTGGTGTTCTGATCAATAAATAGTGCATATTTATTCCTAAATTCTGCCAATTTTACCTTCTAAGTGTCTTTGCTTTTGTCCTCTACACCACTTCCTTCCACTATACCTCAACAGTAGTATCACCACCTTAGTCCTTGTCTGCACTCATGTGGTGCCTCTGGAGAACTCAAACTTTGAGCTCTTTTCCAATTTGTTCTCCACACAGCAATGGTGTAATATTTGAGAAAAGAAAATCTGATCATATTACTTATCTTTCCAGAACTCCTTAATCACTTCCATTTACTATTAGGATAAAAGAAAAAAAAAACCTTCATTAATCAAGTGTGTGGAGTGTTACATGGTCTTTCACTTACTTAATGAATATTTATGGAGCATCTATTAGTGGGAGACACTGTTAAGGCAAGATCTTTGTGTTCTTAGAGCTCACACTGAATGATGTGGGATCCATTATCCAAGACTCCACCCTGACCACAAGCTCCCCTCACTCAGTGTACAGAGGATTTTTTCAGTCCTTTTCTCTTGCCCTGCTCCCTCTTTGTCACACACACCTTCTTCATCTTTCTACTCTGTCATCAGACCTTAGTTTCAGTGTTCCTGCTACAAGACAACCTTCCTTCACTTGTCTCACTAGGTAACCTTGTAACCATATGCAGTCTTAACCAACTGTGCTTCTCTATAATACTTTACATGTGTTAATGATTATTTGACTACTATCTTATTCTATCGTTTGAAGTTAAGTTTCTTGAGGACAGAGACTGACATATTTCCTGGTTATTTTAGTTCTGGTGCTTATTGAAGTGTTTGGCATACAATGACCATCAATAAACATTTGTTAAATGAGTGATCCCTATAAATGTCCTGATCTTTTTTCTCATGGTGACCTGCTATACCTCAATTTGACATTTTATTTGCCAGTAATTTGATATTCTCTCAAGAAAACTGAATAAAAACTGCTGAAAAATAAGTAAAAGTGACATCAGAAGCATGGTAGTGTGAGGTGTCCCCTTGATTTCTCTCCTTGAAATTACAGCAAGTTGAACAGCTATAATACAAGGATTTCCAGCCTAACACACAAACACTTCTGAGAGGTCTGCTCATTGAAACATCTGAAGGTGGGTGAATTGGGGCCAACGTGAGAAGGGAAGAGAGAAGAATGGAGACAAGTGCCACAAGAGCAGCTTATAGCTCACCGAGGGACTAGAGAAGAGGGAAGGTATCAAGTTTCTGCGTGCACTAGCTTTAGCTCGAACATTCCTGCCTGAGTGATCAGCATATGCTATGACTGAATCCAGCAATCTGTTGGGGCAAAGACCAGAATTCAGAATGTGACAGCTGTGTTCTAACAGCCACCACTGAGAGGCAGAAAACAAAGCCACTGAGTTTGGCCACCTCCTTGTAGCCCCGCAGAGCTGGTGGTGGGCTCCAGAAAAAACTGTATCAGTGACTGTTAGGTTACAAAGTAAAGTATCTATAGCCCAGAAAACTGGAGACAGCTTTTAAGTAGTAGACACATACTACAGCTAATTCTAATGACAGAGGTGGAGATACAGAGGTAAGGCAGCTAGGTCTGGTAGTTGCCATTATTGGGAGGCAAACAAAGCTGCAAAAACAATAGCAACCTCTCCCACCCCACTTCACCCCCAGGCAACAAGGCTGATCTCAGAATAGGCAGCACAACATTACATCTGGCTTCTGGGACAGTACCTGGCCTTCAAGGGCTTGGAAACCATTGTCCACCACATTCACCCATGAAGGTGGGCCGTGAGACCAAGGTGACCTGGTCAAAGAGGAGACACCCATCTCCTGAGGAATGAAAGGAAACTTTTGCCCAGCAGAGATTTGGGAGGCCTGGGAAGTGTAGGAGGCTTATGTTTCACTTACTGGAAAGCAAAAGCAAAAAACAAAACAAAAAAACCCCCAAACCTCTTCTTACCAAACTGCTAAACAGGCATCACTCTTAATAATAAAATGAAAAACGGACTTTATTCCCATGAATGCCTAGGAGAAATAGTCCTTCAAATATCCAAGGTAGCAAGGAAGATCAGAAAGAAAATAAAATGTCTCCAGAAAATAAACTTGAAGACATAGAAATAGGTGATTTAAATGACAGAAAATTCAACATTTCGGTTTTGAAGAAAGTCAACGAGATGCAAGAAAATTCAGATGGCAGTTTAATAAACTCAGAAATAAAATCAATGAATAACAGAAATGTTTTACCAAAGAAATTGAAACTTTAAAAAAGAACCAAATAGAAATTCTGGAACTGAAGAACTCAATTAAAGAGATAAAGAATGAAATAGCAAGCTTAGGAAATGGAGCTGACCAGATAGAGGAAAGAATTAGTGATAGCAAAGACATAAATCTGGAAATGATGCAGATAGAAGGAGAGAGAGACTTGAGAGTAAAAAAAAAAAGAGAGAGAAAAAACTCTATAACAATTTTCTGACTCCATCAGAAAGAGAAATATAAAAATAATGTGTATATCAGAGGAGAAGAAAGGTAGAAGGGAACAGAGAGTCTATTCCAACAAATAGTCGATGGGAACTTCACCAACCTATAGAAAAAACTCCACTCTCAAATTAAAAATTCAAAAGGCAAACAGAACACCAAATTATCTCAATCCAAAAAGGTTTTCCCTAAGGCACATTATATTAAAACTGTAAAAACCTAATAACAAAGAAATAATTTTCAAGGCAGCCAGGGAAAATAACACAGTAAACTATAAAGGAAAACATATTAGATTAGCATTTGATTTTGTAGCAGAAACTCTACAAGCTAGGAGGGAGTGGAATCAAATATTCAAACTGTGAAAGAGAGAAATTATCAGCCAAAAATAATTTAACAAGCAAATATATCCTTTAGATATGAAGGATAAATAAAGACCTTTCTTGACAAACAGAAACTGAGGAAATATTTCACCAAAAGACTTTAATTATAGGTAATACTGAAGGGGGTTACTCTACCTGAAACAAAAAGATAAAAGTATGCAAAAGTAAGAGTAAGATGACTAACAGACAGAAGTAGGAAGTTGCAATCCTGATTCAGGATAGTATATTATACACTTAAATATTACATAATGGTTAAAGGTGGTAAAACATTTAAAAAAGAAAAGACAATAGCCACTACAACTCAGATATAAACAGTATAACTAGGAATAATTTGTGACAATGAAAACAGAAAAGGGAAGTGGGTGAAGGTCTGAACTTGCAATGGAGAAATGGAGGTAAGATGCATGCAAAAGGAAAAGGATTACTGTATATATAAAACTTTTTTTTACATAAACTTGATGGTAAATACACACACCAACAAAATCCAGAACTGAGACATATAACAACAAAAAAAAATAGACTACCACCAAACTAAAACAAACAAACAAACAACAACAACAAGAAAAACAGACAAAAACACAAGGGCAAAGAAACAATGAAGACATTGAGCTAATAGACAACAATAGATAAAATGGCGATAGGAAAATCTTATAAATCTATAATCACTCTAAAAGTAAATGGTATGAACTCATCAATAAAAAAAGCAAAGAAAGCAGATTAGAACAAAAAACAAAATCTAACCATATGCTACCTTTAAGAGACACATATCAACTTCAAGGACAAATATACACTCAAAGTGAAAGGAAGGAAAATGATATACTTTGAGCAAATGGCATCTAGAAAAAAGTGGGAGTAGCCATACTTATATCTGACAAAATAAAATTCAAGATAGAAAAGGTAATGAGAAACAATGATAGACATTTCATAAAGATAAATGGGACAATATATTAAGAAGCCATAACACTTATCCATTCAGGGAACACCAAAATATGTAAAGCAATTACAAACAGAACAAAAGAAAGAAACTGACAAAAACACAATTATAGTAGGAGACCTCAATACTCTACTGTCAGCTATGAATAGGTCACACAAACAGAAAATCAATAAGAAAATATCAAACTTAAATGACACATTATACAAATTGAACATAATCCACATTTACAGAACCTTTCCAAAATACCAGATTATACATTATTCTCTAGTGCACTAGGAACATTCTCAAGAATAAATCATATGTTGGGACATAAAATTAGCCTCAACGAATTTAAGATTAAAGTCATATCAAGCATGTTCTCCAATCATGATGCTTTAAAACTGAAGATCAACTGCAAAAAAAAATGAAAGCAGGAAAAAACCTCAAATATGAATATTAAACAACACTACTAAAGAATGACTGGGTCAAAGAAGAAATAAAGGAGAGCTCAAGAGATACATAGAAACAAATGAGAATGAAAATAAAGCATCAAAACTTTTTGGATACAGCAAAAGTGGTAATAAGAGGAACATTCATATTATTATAGGACTATCTCAGGAAACAAAAAAAATCCAGAATAAACAACCAAACATTACACCTTAAAAAACTAGAAAAAGAAGAATAAGTGAAGCCCAAAGTCAGCAGAAGAAAGAAAATAATAAAAATTAGACCAGAAATGGGAGATAGGGGGAGGATGAAGTGGGTAAAGGGGATCAAATATACGGTAGCTGAAGGAAATTGGACTTCGGGTGGTAAACACACAATAGAATATACAGATGTCAAATTATAACGTACACCTTAAAATTTTATAATTGTATTAACCAATGTTACCCCAATAAACTTAAAAAAAAATTAGAGCAGAATTAAATGAAGCTGAGAATAAAAAAACAATAAGAAAAATTATGCAACAAAGAGTTGGTCCTTCGAAAAGATCAATAATTTTGACAAACCTCTGGCTAGACTCATTGAGGAAAAAAGAGAAAAGACACAAATAAACAAAATCAGAAATGAAAGAGAATTACAACAGATACCACAAAAATATGAAAGATCATACAAGAATACTATGAAAGATTATATGCCACCAAATTCAGTAACCTAGAAGAAATGGACAAGTTCTTAGAAATATACAACCTTCCTAGACTAAATCACGAAAAACTGGAAAAATCTCAACAGACCAATCAACAGTAAGAAAATTGAAGTGATCATCAAAAGCCTCCTAAAAAGTAAAAGTTCAGGACCAGATGGCTTCACTAGTGAATTTTAACAAATATTCAGTGATTTAATACCTGTCTTTCTCAAACTTTTCCAAAAAATTGAAGAAGAGTCAGTACTTTCTTATTTGTTATGTGAGGCCAATATTACCCTGATACCAAACTTGGTAAGGATGACAGACACACACAACTTACAGAGCAATATGTCTGATGAATAAAAATGCAAAAATCTTAAACACAATAGTGATAAATTAAATACAACTAAACAATAAGAAGGTTATACATCACTACCAAGTAGGGTTTATTCCAGGGGCACAAGGATGGTCCAACATATGCAAATCGATCAATGTGATATACCAAATTAATAAAATTTAGGATAAAAAAAATATGATCATATAACAGATACAGAAAAAGCATTTGACAAGATATAACATCCAGTTACTATTAAGACACTCAATAAAACGGGTGTAGTAGAGAAGTACCTCAACATAGTAAAAGCCATATGTGACAAACACTCAGCTTATATCATACTCAATGGTGAAAAACTAAAAGCTTTTTCTCTAAAATCAAGAACAGGACAAGGATACCCACTTTCACCACTGTTATTCAACAGAATACTGAAAGTCCTAGCCAGAGCAATTAAGCAAGAGAAAGAAATAAAAGTCATCTATTGAGAATGAAGAAATCGAATTGTCACTTTTTGAAAATGACATGATTCTTTACATAGAAAATTCCAAAGACTCTACTAAAAAACCATTAGAAACAGTAAACAAATACAGTAAAGTTGCAGCATACAAAATCGACATACAAAAATCCATTGTATTCATATATACAAACAATGAGATTTCAGTAAAAGTAATTAAAAAAACAATTATTTTTGCAATTGCAGCAAAAAGAATAAAATACCTAGAAATAAACTTAACAAAGGATGTGAAGGACCTATACACTGAAAAATAAAAGGAATTATTTAAAAAAATTGAAGAAGACACAAAGAAATGGAAAGATATTCTGTGTTCATGGACTGGAAGAATGAACAGAGTTAAAATGATCATATTACCCAAAGCAATATATAGATTTAATGCAATCTCTATCAAAACCACAAGGACATTTTTTAAAGAAATAGAATAAAAATCATTATATTTGTATGGAAGCACAAAAGATCTTGAATATCCAAAGCAATCCTGAGAAAAGAGAACACGGCCAGAGATATCATACTACCTTACTTCAAATTATGCTACAAAATGACAATAATCAAAACGGTATGGTATTGGCAGAAAAACAGACACACAGACCAATAGAACAGAATCGAGAGCCCAGAAATAAACCCAAATATATAAGGGCAAATAATTTTCAACATAAGAGTCCAAAACATACAGTAAACCCTTTTCAATAAATGGTGCTCGGGTAATTGGAAAGCCACATGTAAAAGAATGAAATTATACTGCTGTCACCTACATCAAAATTAACTCAAAATTGATCAAAAACCTAAATATAAGACCTGGCACAATAAATTGCATAAAAGAAAACATAGATACCAAACTCATAGACCTTGGTCTTAGAGAGAATTTTATGAATTTGACCTCGAAGGCAAAGGAAGTAAAAGCAAAAATAAGTCAATGGAAAGAAACCATCAACAAAACAAAGAGGTAATCAAATGAATGGGAGAAGATATTTGCAAACAATGCTTCTGATAAGGGAGTAATATTCAAAAAATATGAAGAACTCATACAACTCAACAACAACAACAACAACAAAAACCACAGTCAAATTAAAAAATGGACATCAGTCCTAAACAGACACTTCTCCCAAAAATGCATGCAAATGGCCAAGAGACATATGAGAAGATGTTCAACTTCACTAGCTATTAGGAAAATGCAAACCAAAACCACAATGAGATTCTGTCTCACACCTATAAGAATGGCTATTGTCAATAAGACGAGTAACAAGTTTTGTAGAGGTTGTGGGGAAAAAGGAATCCTCATACACTGCTGGTGGGAATGTAAATTGGTACAGCCACTATGAAAAACAGTATGGAGGTTCTTCAAAATATTAAAAATAGAATTACAATATGACCCAGCATTTCTCTTCTGGGTATCTACCCCCACAACTTGAAAACATTTATCCATAAAGATATATGCACCCTTCAGCACTATTCATGGTGGCCAAGACATGGAAACAACTGAAGTTTCCTTCAATAGAAGGTTGAATAAAGAAGATGTGGTACATATATACAATGGAATATTACTCAGCCATAAGAAAAGATGAAATACTGCTATTTGTGACAATATTGATGGATCTTGAGATTATTATGCTAAGCAAAATAAGCCAGATGAAAAAAAGTTAGGAACCACATGATTTCACTCATATGTGGGCTATAAAACTGAAAGCAACAAACAAGACAAACAAAATCTCATAGACAAAGACAACAGTATAGTGGTCTCGAGAGTGATAGGAGGGGCAGGGGAAGAGGTAGAAAAAGGTAAGGGGGTCAAATGTATGATGAGGAAAGATTTGACTTTGGGTGGTGAACATATAATGCAATATACAGTTGATGTATTACAGAATTTAATGCTTGAAACCTATGCAATTTTATTAACTAACATTGCCCCAATAAATTTAATTTAAAAAGAAGTATAAACAATAAATAATAAATATTAAAATCTTTTCTGAACTTTTTCTTTCCCATTCACTTTCTTCTAAATTATTATTTATCAACTATGTTCAAAGTAGACCATCAGTAGAGACTAATTTTTTCCTTATTTTAGTTTTTCCATAGCACTTACCACTAACATACACTGAAACCCTAGTTCCTAGAACCATGCTTAGAACATAGTAGATATTCAATAAATACATATTAAATTAATAAAATAGTCATCTTACTTTAAATGTTTTATATTTAACTTAAAAATTATATCTAACGTGAGGTATGTTTTTCCATTTTTTATGTAGTATATAATATATAATACATATATTATGAAGTACAATAAAAGTATAACCTATAAATCCATCAGCCAACTTAAGAAATGGATCACTGACATTGAATGTCTTATTAATTTGATCTAAATGATGAGATTCTAATGAATATACTACTTGCAGCCATGTGGGCAAGGTTAAGAGACAAGCAAAGTGATTATATTCTAGAAGCATAGCTTACTGTATAAGAGCAGATATAATCAGTCTGCTTTTGTTGAAATCTTGGCCCCATTCTATTCTGTTTAACACTATACACATCCTATGTGGTATAGGGTCTCTGTATACTCATCTATAAAACAGAGATATAATCAAATTCACCTCACAAAATTGTGAGAATTACATGAGCTAATTCATATAAATGACATAGAACAGCACTGGGTGTAAAGTGAGCACTACTTCAATGTTAGCTGATTTTATTGTTATCTTAATCATAGTTGACACCATCATCATCATCATCATCATAAAATAATGTTTTAATCTTTGCTGTATGTATATGTTTCTTAGATTTATATCTAAATATTTTGTATTTTTGGTGCTATTGAAGATGGTACTGTTTTTGAAATGTTTTTATGTAATAATTGTATATTCTTAGTTTATAATTATACAGTTGATTTTTGAGTATTTACCTTGTATATCTTGACTTTGTTAAATGCAATTGTTTATTCTAAGGGCTTTCTCGTAGAATGATTGGGGCTTACCACCAAAACAATCATAGCCTCTGTGAATATAGAGAAAATTTTGTTTCTTATCTTCAAGTCTATGTGTCTTTTGTTTGTTATTGTTGCATTTTTATACTTTTTAGTATCTTTGGTATTATGTTGAATAAGAATAGGAGAGGTGATATCTTCTTGTTCTTGATTTCATATTAGTCACAGGTTTTTGTAGAAGTCCTTGATCTCTTTAAAGATTTTCTTTCCAATTCTTAGTATGCTGGAAGTGTTTATCATAAATGGATGTTGAAATTTTGTTTAGTACTTTTTCTCCATCAATGAAATGACTATTTAGTTTTCTTTTGTTTATTAATTATTAAATTACATTGCCCTTTAAATATTAAACCAGCCTTGAATTCTCAAGATAAACCCAATTTAGTCATGACATATAATTTTTGATGCATGTTGTTGAATTTGATTTGCTAATGTTTTGTAGAAGATTTTCGTGTTTCCATCTGTTCATAGGAATATTCGTCTAAAGTTTTCTTGTGATGTCTTTGGTGGATTTGGGTATTAGAATAATTCTGGCCTTATAAAATAAGTTGCAAATTTTCATTTTCTTGTCTAATTTCTGGAAATAATTTGTAGAATTTGTATTATTTCTTCCTTACATGTTTTGGACAATTCACCAGTGACACCATGGAAGGATTTTTAGTGTTTTTTGGTTTTGTTTTTTAGTAAGAAGAGTTTTAACTACAATTCCAATTTATATAATAAGGTTTATTCAGGTTATCTATTTCTTCTTATGTGAATTATAGTAGTCTATGTCTTTGAAAAAACTTGTCTATTTCATCTAAGTTGTCTAATCATTTACTATCTGGGCATGTAGTTGTTCTTAGCATTTTCTTATTCTTTTGTTTGTAGTGTCTGTAGTGATAGTATCTCTTTCATTTTTTATATTGGTAAATTTTATCTTCTTTTTTTTATTCCTGAATAGTCTGGTTAGAAATTAGTCATTTGTATTGATATTTTCAAACCACTAGATTTGACTTTATTTTTTCATTATTTTTCTTTTTTCTATTTTATTAATTTATGCTATGTTCTGTATTATTTTCTTACTTTTGCTTATTTTGGACTTATTTATTCTTCTTTTTCTAGTCTCTTAGCAGGGACCACTATCTTATTGATTTGAGACTTTTCTTCTTTACTAATATAGTAACAATGCTACAGATCTTCCTCTATGTACTTTTTTTTAGCTTATCACACAAAATTTTTCTTTTGAGATATTGTATTCTTTAATTTGAAAACGAGGCCTGGGCTAGCACTAGATTTGGAAAGAAGGGTTATAACTTTTCAATCTACAAAGGAAAATAAAAAATGAGAAATGTCACACAAGATCTTTTATTGTATTTTATTAGAATCTGTAGTTAGCGTTCACAGTCTAGCTCAAGATCATAATCCCCATAATAGAGAAAATCACTTGCCGTTGAATCACATTAATGTTGAAATTTTGTATCAGTAAGTGTTCTGGGTGTTTCTTGGAATAAATTTTGGGTTTTTCTTGGAATAAACTTGAAAATGTTTACTCTAAGACATTTTACTGCTTATTCTCTCATGAAGGGACTATAAGATGACACAACAGAACCTTGTCCCAATCAGAGACTTCATGTTTTCTGACATTTTTTTCTGAGATATTCTCCAGAAAGATAGGAAGGATCTATCATTGCAATGTCAAAACAATTTATGTTTTTTTGAGAATAAATCCAATAGATTACTATAATTGTAGAAAATAAACTCCTTTCCACAAAGGCAAATCTTTTAACATATTCAAAGATTTGTATAGAAAAGTCTCCATGCAACTCTGATTCTGGTAAACAATCGGGCATCTACAAATACTGTTCTGCCACCTTCTCCAGCAGCTACAGTTGTTTCCTTTGCAAACTGTAAAGTGGTTTCCTGACTATACCAAAGGTAGCTAAGTCGAATTGTCGAGGCTAGAAGTCTGAAATCAAGAAGTCGGCAAAATTGGTTCTTTCTGGAGACTGTGAGAGAAAAACAAATCCATGAGTTTCTCCTGGCTTCTGGTAGTTACTGGCATTCTTTGGCATTCCTTAACTTGTAGGTGCATCGCTCAAATCTCTGCTTCCATCTTCATATCACTCCTTATTCCCCTGTCTCTATGGCTTTGATCATTGCCATTGAGATTGTAACATACACACTTTATAATGTCTAAAATTAATCAGAATCTTTACTCTCTCCTGAATACAAGAACCTTAAGCTACTTAATTCTAATAGCCATCTCTTCTTTAGATTTACACATTAATGTTATCTAATCTTAAACTTTATAGATATTTTTAAACATCAACCAATTAAACATTATTATAATTGATTTATATAGTCAATATTTGTTTATTCTTACCCGCATTTTACATAATTTGATTTATTCACAATTCCTGCTAGAATCCAATAGTTTATTTCTAGGGTCATTTTTTTTTTCCTTTTTTGTGCATATCCTTTACACATTCTTTTAAAGAGTGTTTATAGGTAGTTGTGGGAGTTTTCAAAGGCTCCCTACTAAGTTGCATATTTTTCCTGCTTATATTCTGACAGTTGAGAAAGAAATATTGTATAAATATAAAAGGCACAATATTTCCTTTACTAGTAAGAGAGGCTGTATAATCATGGACAGAGGTAATGTTTTTGGAGAAGCTACATAAAAGGTATGTTTTTTGTGAGCAGCTCATTCTCAAGTGGTAAGAGAGATTCACTCTAAAGTTGTTTCTCCTAAATTTTCCTGAATTCTCTTGATTAAAGAAACAGAGAAAAGTATCAATTTACACTAAGTTAGATCCCTTTAGAGGAAGCTGTCATAAGTGATATATAAAAAGTGAGCAAATATTGTTTTCCATTAATAATAATAAACTCTCTAAGTTTTTAATTTTCTTTTAGTTTTAGAATGATTATGTTTTGAAAATGCCACTCTAGATTGATAGTCATTTTCTCTTAGTATGTGGAAGATATTTTACCACTCTCTTTAATCTTTAATTACTGTTGTTAAGAAGTGTATTATCAATTATTTTTCAGTTCAATGTAGGTAAACTGCATTTTTCCTCTGTATATATATATTTTTTTCTTTTTGTCATTCATTGTTTTCATTTAGACTAAAATATTTTGGATGTGTACTTCCTGTTTATCCTGCTTTTAGTACTTTGAACATTTTAATAGAGAATACATGTCTTTGTTAAATTCTGGTTAAGTTTCAGCCATTAATCATTCAAATATTGCTTATTCCCCATTCACCATTACAAAGTTCCATTTTTCTTTAATGTTCTTTTTTTGCTTTATTTGTTACATTTGATACATTTTTTTTTCAGTAACTTATTGCTTACTAAACCTCACTTCAATTGTATCTAATCAGCTATTTACTTTTATTGGGCTTTAAACTTCACTTTGTGTGTGCATGTGTGTGTATAATGCATATATTTATGATATGTATACATAAGTATATAATTTCTAGACATTATGTTGTTTTGATATTTCTAGTAATTTTGTTGTTTTCATAGTCTTTTGACCATGAATGTTCAGTTTGAGTGAGACTCACTGGAGATATCTCATATTTATTCCACCTGACATTGATTGGGTTGACTTAACTAAGGCAGTAGTAGCTACTTTTCTTTTGACTGTAGACTTTTCTCCACATAAGCATCTACACAGTGCAGCTTGACTTCCTCAGAGCATTATGTCTGAGTTCTAAGAAAGCATACCAAGATATAGAAAGAGGAAGTTCCCAGTTTCTTAAAGTCTAAGCCCAGAAACTGGCATGCTATTACTTACACTGGTATTGCATTGGTCAAGCAGTCAAAGCCCAAATTCTAGGAGAGGATCTTAACCCCATCTCTCAATGGGAGGAAAGATAAAGAATTTTGGAAATGTGCTTCAAATATCCCTAGATACATTGACATAATATTCATTCTAGACTTCAAAAATCAGAAATATAGAATAAAGGAAGCTTTTTAAAGAAATTTAAATGGACAATTAGAATTGTAAAAACAGCACTGATTGTTTGACATAACGGCCTTGGAGGCTTACTTTGAGCTAGATATGTAAACATCAATGTACATACATACCTATAATATCATAATTCTGTATAGCTTCATCTTTTCCAGAATGTCCTTCCTCTCTTTTTTGTTTTATATGATAATCTACTGGCCTTAAAATATAACACATTTTTATACCCATGTTATAAAAATATTTTACTTTCATTTTATCAAGAACATTTCAGCATCCCTAGGAACTCAATGAATGTTTGCTGATTAGCTGGAGAAACATCAGCGCAAACAATGCACTATATACTTCAAAATGGAGATGTATTGTTGAATGTGTGGAAAATAACAATAAAATAATTTGAGAGTAAATCACATTTTTTGTCATGAAATACATATAACATTTTCTGTAGACTTGCCACTAGAACTATTTGATATGTAAAAGTACTATTAAAAATGTTAAAGGTACAATTTCTCCTATACAGCCATTTCAAGGTCTCGAGAATGAATGGTTTTATGTTCAGATGAAATTTTCTAATTTCGTTTTAGTCTGCCTTCTTTTATAATAGAACCTACTGAGTTGGGAGTTCAAGTGATAAATTTCATCTTGAGCTTCGTGTTTTCACTAGATTTAAAGATGGCTTTGCAGTTGTCCTGCTGACAGGGCTTCAGATACACAATTATAAAAAGACAGTCAGTTGGTTACATGATCAATGAAAGCAAAACAGGGCTTTGGTGTAATTTAAAGCTGAGCATCCTGAAAAGCACTTCCAATAAATGACTCATGAATAGTTCCCTACAGAGCTCCAGTCAAATGATGACAAAAACATGTTAAGTCCCTAATATGTGCAAATGAATATGAATTTGGTTTTAAATTATGCTTTGCCTTTTATTTGATTCATTTGGAAAGTCAGCATAGTGTCATCATTTTTTCTTTCAGAAGTTGGAAATGCAACTAAACTTAGACATATGGAATTATTGCATTTCTGGTGGATGAATTAATCTCTCAAAGCTTGAAAACTTAAAAGCCAAACTTTTGGCATACTTTCAGCTAGACTCTAAGGCATCAGATTAAGTGAATTTTAATTTAAATGCATGGATATAAATCTAATAGAGAAAGCTATTTATGTATATTATAAATTATTGGTGAACAGTGCCTAAAATGTAGTCTGAATTGTCCATTGAAAACCCACATGCAGGTATTCAGAATGAAATATTATGATTTCTTATGTATTCATGTTCTTTATCCATGGGAAAGGAAACATGCATTTTCCATATGCTAATCTAACCAGGTAGCAAATTATTTGCACTGACAAATGAAGACTGTTTCCTCAAGCACAATGACACCACTGTTCTAGTATTGTTCTGATTTATATTTAACTTCTTCCACTCTAGTCCTTTTATATAATTCTTTGTTAATCTAATATCTTAAATTTACTGTGTTGGAGATTAAACTAGTCTCTGCCAGTTGTAAATTTTGCACTTAAATTAGAACACTCAGGGACTGTCTCTGAGTCCTTTTTCTTCGCCTCTTTTCACCTAGGCATCCTAAATCCTTTGCCTCCTAAGTGTTTTAAAGTCAGTCATTCAGTATTGATTTCTTCTGTCACTGACTTAGTTTAGCCTCTTCTCATATTTTGCTTGGACCAATGCAATAGGCTTCTTGCACGTCTCCTCGTTTCTAGAATCTCCTTTTTTAATATATCCTTGCCACTGTAGTTAGGATGTTACCTTTTAAAAATGCAAATCTAAGCATGTCACACATTCATTTATAAAGACGGTGAAATTTCTTATTGCATACTACAGAACAAAATCCAAGCTGCATAGGCTATCTTCAACCTTTCTAGTTTCACTTTTTGCCACCTTCATCTATATATCATCCCATACACATTATTTGCAATTTGCCATATTTGTGATTTGGCTCATGTCCTTTCTTCTGCTTGGCATTATATCTCAATTCTTCCTTGTTTGACTCTGCTTTATAGATCTTTAAGTTTAAACTTCAATATCAATGGTTTTTTAAGTCTTTTTTGAATCAAACCAAAGTCATTACACTTTTACTTTTTTCTTTTAATACACTCAGTATTATGTTTTTATATATGATGGGTAATATTATCTAGGACTATTGAGCACTTTATCTTAGTCGGTTCAGGCTACTATAACAGAATACCATAGACTCAGTGGCTTAAACAAAAGAAATTTATTTCTCACAGTTCTAGAGACTGAGAAATCCAAATGGACTGTGCTAACAAAGTATGTTTTATTATGAGACCTCTTCTCTTGCCTTGTAGGTGGCCACTACCTCACTGCGAACTCACATGACCTCTTCTTTGAGTGTTCAGAGAGAGAATCTCTCTCATGTCTCTTATAAGGGCCCTAATCTCATAATGAGAGCTCTAGCCTTATGGTCTAATTACCTCCCAAATGCTTTGCCTCCAAATACTACCACATTGAAGATTACAGCATCAACATATGAATTTGGGAGGACAAAAACATTCAGTACTTATTATACAGCAACATTGTTTGTACAGATGAGGAAACTGAGGCTCAAGGAGTTTATCTCTGGTAACACAGGGTGTAAATGGAAAATCTGATTCTAGAATCTACAGTCCATTTTGATAGATTAGCTTTGTATCTCCTTTAGTACAACCAATTTTGATCTACTCATTTTTGTATCTTTGGTAAAAGAATCTAAGATAGAGACTTTTACGCAAGAAGTGTATTAAGGACTGCTGTTGTGATCAATATGTGTAAGAGAAAGAAGCCGGACAGAGTGAGGAATTGAACTGTGATGTATTTGCAACAAAAACTTCAGCTCATCCCATGGGGAGCTCTGAATGTAAGATGGCTCTTAAGATTCATCTCATCTTGAGGCAAGTTAGTTGGACATTTATATCCCTGCTTTGACCAGTTACTACTGGATATGAGTTGTCACCAGAGAGAGGATATAAACTTGTGCAAGACATCTTCTTTCAATGGCAGGTCATCAATAGCCAACACTTTTTGGCACCTGAGAGAATGAATACCTCAGTCCTGAAAGGGGCTCATGGAGCTCACAGCAGCACCCATAATAGTTACTCTTGCTATCATTGTCTTCCACTTTTATATCCTCTATTGGATTGATCAACTTCCCCTTTTCTACTTTATTTCCCACTACTGGTTGGAAAGTTATGCATTTAATATTCTTAGTGGATACTCTTAATATTCTTAGTGGATACTCTTACATTTGATTTATATATATAAATCAAATATACATATTTGATTTATTTGTGTTTGAAATTAATCACTATCACTTTTCAATTTCTAATTGACACAAGGATCTCAGAATACTTTAAGTCTGACCACCTCTTATCATCTTATGTGATATTGTTTAGCATTTGACTTCCATCCTGTTTCTCTACACTGTAATTGGTTATGCTAATTACTGTGTATTGGGCAGATTCCCTAACATGTTTACCATTCATCACTTTTTCTTATATCATACTCCTTTTTCTGAGTTCAATTTTCATTTCTTAGATATATCTCTTTTTGCCATTCTTTCAGTGAGGGTCAATTAAATGCAAATTCTATCAATCTTTGCTTGTCTAAACTTCTTTGGTTTGCTCCATCCTTGAATTGTTTAGCAGATTGCAGAATTCCAGGATGATAGTTATTTACTTTTAGCACTTGAGCATATCATTCCATTTCTCCTGGGCTTCTGTTGCCTTTGAGAAGTCTTCAACTGAAATCAATTCCTCGAGAGAGACTCAGTGAGAGCCATCAGTTCCAACATTCCAAGTAGCTGGGAGTGGGTGGGGGGTATGACTGCATCAATTCTGGGGCGGGGGTGGGGGTGGATCTTGGTGGCATACCGTACAGTCCACTAGAGTAAGTAATCGTATAGGGTAAAAAGTAGGAAAGGGACAAGATATGGAGAAAAACTCCAGCTAATTATTTCATATTAAAGTTAGAGTTTGATTCTGAAAAGGCTCTTCCACCAGGAGTCTTTAGTTCAGTGGCCAAATATGCTAATTTTATGTAAAGTACAATATTATCTTCTCTCTCTTCCCTACTGCCTCATCCATCCCTTGCAGCTGCATAGGGATTAGTTATTTATACTCTGATTTAGCAGAGGGTAAATTTTATTTTTATATAAACTCAAAAGAGAAGGCTTGTAATAAGAAATGTAACTCCATTAAATTGAAACAGGTTTAGACTTTAAGTTTCTCGGTGAAGCTTATTTAATTATTCCATTCAATCTAAGAAATTTTCTTGAAGAAAGACTAATATTGGTATATAATTATTTCTGTGAGGCAGAAAGGGAAGAAATAGTACAGAAATGGCCATAATAAAGTAACATGACAAATATTTGTCATATTCTTTCTTCTTTAAGTTTGGTGCTGTTCACATATCCTATGATCGCTAACCATGAATATTTATTGAATGTTACAGTTTGTAGAGTCTGTCTTATAATTTATATCTCACTTTTTCCATAAAGAATTTGAGACAATTTATATAAACACAAGAAGATTTTTCTTTTAGTTTGAATGAACTTGAGTGAAAAAACGAGAATCAATTAGTATGAAAGTTAATACACACAAATGCCTACCCCATAGCACACAGTGATAAAGTTTGACCCAATCACTGTTTTAGGCTTCTTGATAACTTATAATAAGAGAAAATTACTTTTATGGTTTAGATCATGACATGTAGCTATGCTCCTACAAGTTTGGAAGAAAATCTTCCATGGATCTCCATTGCTCAAATAACATCTCAAAATTAAAAAAAAAAAAAAAAGTTTAATATTCTATGTTAGCTAAGGTGCTATGCTAGAAATATGAATTTATGTAATATTTTTTACCATAAAATTGGAATTTAAAATATCATGTGGCAGGTAGGTAAAAAGGGTAAGAAAAAGATAAATGTTGACTTTCACATCAAAATGACAAATAGCAACCAATGATTGATTTTCTTTCCCACGAGTTTCCTTTAAAAACCTCATGAAGGAATTAAAATGCAAAACTACAAAAGCATTGCAAACTTTGAGTAAATGTCATAGGGTAGATGTGCCTGGACTAAGAAAATTATCATGGCTAAACTATTCTTCCAATTCTATAACTTAAAGTACATATGGAAAATGTCTTTTTTATCCATTGTCACTATATATATTCCACTTTATAAATGTATTGCACATCAAAAAACTTGATTGCTACTTCTGGTTATTTTTTGTTTGTTTGTTTGTTTTGGTTTGTTTTGTTTAATTTTTTTCTTATCTTTCTGAAAATTACCCATTCCTATCTAATCATACTCACTGGTCTTTAGATTAAGTATTATCTTATTTTACTTTGGTGGCCTTTGGAAGCATACCCTTGTTTATTGTTTTACCATTTTTTTTTCCTGGCTGCTGAATGACTGTTGCAAAAGCATCAAGTTAACCTTCAGATCAGGTTGAAACTCAATATGGCAATCAAAATTCTATATTCTGTGCCTGCTTTTCTAACCTCATCACCTAGTATTATTCTTTTTCAATTGTGCCATACTATTAATTTTTATGAAAACTTTCATCTCATCATTCTTTTGTTACTTGTGCTAACATATGAATTTTTATAAAAAATATTTATGTCTCTGGGTCATTGCATATGCTATTTTCTCTACCTGGCTGTCCTAGCTTGTCTATATGTTTGTCTCTTACATACTCTTCCAAGTGATAAAGTGTTTCTCTCAAGAAGCTTTTGTGATGGCTCTGTCTAAATTAGAGCTTTTCAGAACTGCATGGCAATAGTACTCTACATATACCTCTAACAGTTACCACTCTCATGGTAGGCTAGCGTGTCCATTAGGCTTGCCTTTCTAGAGTTTGAAACTGTTCTCTATTTCATAAGAGTTTGTTAAATCCATGAAAGAAAGAAAAAGAGTGAATTCAGATTCGTATTTTTAGCTCTGAGGAATGGTTTGTGGGAGAGGGAGTCAAACCTACCTAAACAAGATTTAGAATTGGTTCTAGATTTGATTATTCCAAGTATTTCATGGTTACCTTCATTGAGAACAGGAGGTAAATATATTTTCTAATGGATAACCTATCATTCATTTCATGCAGTGCTTTCATGTTCTCTTCTTAGATACGATTTAACTTGTTGTATCGATTAAGACGTTAGAAAAATTCCCTGCTTTTTCATCATTTAATAAAAGGGCCATATTAGAGATTTCTTCTGTAGATTGCTCCAGCCCGCCCCCTCGCTTTGGTTCTAATAGTATGCAGTTAAGTTGCTGTAACATTACCATATTGAGGCATGCCATTTTGTCAAAGAATTTCAACATATTGTGTTTTAAATTTTTTCCTTTATCCTGACCATGCCTTAAGCATAGGTTTGTTTTGATAAAACCTCATGTATTTCCTAGGATTTGTCCATATATATTCCAGGAAAGCACTGTACAGGCTCCTTAGGAATTTATGCTGCTTTTACAGTGCTCCCTTGTTCCCATGAGGTGTGACTGGCAGCAGACACATGACAGCATGGTGAGTATCTTCTGGGCCTAAGTCTCTTCTTAGTACTTTGGAATAACTTAAGGCTAAATAATATTTGGTTTTCAGTGGGTGTCATAGAAATACACTGAGATTAGGTAATTTATATCATGATTTCTGACAGGTGACCCAAACCAGACTAAATAATTAACAATCCTTTCTTTTTTTTTTTTAATCAGTGAATATATTGAGTAGAAAGGTAATAAATCAAGTACAGCAAGAGTTAATGTAGATAGGATGGATCATACATTCTCTAACACACTTCTGACTTGTGTTCTGGCCTATGTCATGCTGGCCTCCCAAGAAGAGAGGATTTTTCTTTCCTTCCTTTGTTTTGTTTTCCCATTTTCCTCACTTCTGTTCTCTTTCATGTGAACTTGGTGAGGATATTTTTATTTTGAATTAACTAGGCTATTAGGGTATGAGATAAAATATGATTTTCTCATTAGTCAGCCTAAGTCAGTGTCACGCTACTTCGTGTTTTTCATCTAAAGAAATATCAGTAAGATTAATTAAAAATTTGCCTGTGTCTAAATATATGCTATACTATACACTAGAAGTATCTTTAGGAGAAAAAACTCAAATACAGATATAGTCTATTATGTCACCTCAAAGAATCTAGAAAATAAAACATTACATTGTGTGTGCAGGTAGTGAAAACTCTAGATTTACAAATTAAGTACTCAAAATGGTAGTACAGATTAGATGGTTATTTATTACAGTTTATGCATCTTTTAATTTGGAATAAATATCTTATGAAAACAAAATGTGGAGTAGTGACTAGACAGCTAGATAAGGTTAAGGGAATGGGCATTGTTGAGCATCTGCTATGTCCCAAGCACAGCTATAAGTTCAAATTTAATGTTTACAATAAATATAGTAGGGTTTTTTTTAGTTACATAGTATAGCAGAGACACCAAATGAAAAATGAAAGTCTCCTTCTCTGACCTTCTAATATTTTTTACTAAATATTATCACCATTAATAATTTTGTGTGTATCCTTAGAGAAAATATTTTTAGTGAAAACTTGTATAACTCTTTCTATATTCCCAAATGAAATTACACTATTTACCCCATATTGCACCTTGATTTTGGTCAACTATTAAATAACAAATCTTAAAAAATTTTAATAGCAACATACACAGCCTTATCTCTCTCTTTAATACAACATAGTATTTTAATTTATGAAAATAATATGATACTATAATAAAAATTTTCTTCATGTATCTTGAGATACTTTTGTAAGTATATACATAGAATCAAATGCTAAAAGTTCTATTGATGCTTCAAAGGACACCTGCATTTAAAATTGTGAATGGGCACTGTCATTTTGCTTTTCAAAACTGATATAACAATTTCATGCTTCCTAATATGATTCCTCATATGTTAACTCTATATCCATATTCTAATTCTATACTTATTTTATAGACGTAACTCCAGAGCTTTTTGAAGATCAGAGATCTAAATAACCTGGTTCATAGTAAGAACCCAGCTCAGCATGACTGAATACATCTGTACACATCAAAAAGATATCTCAATATAGTTTAATAGAGTTTGAAAAAAAAATGAAGGGGAGCATAATTAGGCAATTGCATCTGAGTGCTGAATAAAAAACTTAATAATGTTACTTCGTAAATTCTATGTTAGATTTGCAAAAAAAAATAGTAGATTAAAAAATCGAAAGCATGATAAGGACTAACAGGGAAATTTTCCTGCTAGGAAAATAGAGAAAAAACTTGCACAGAGAAATCATGTACATTAATAAGGCCCAAAATGTATTATTTTATTTCTATTTTATTTTAACCAAGTATTTACTGAGTCACTCTTACTAAGAATCAGTCATTATACTAAGGGACCTAGAAATTACAAGTAACTGGAAAAGGATTGTGATTCTCAAATAGTTTACAGTTAAAGTTTCAACAGTCAAAAACAGCTTAAGAAAACATCAGAAAAGACCCTACTAATCAGTGTGATTGTCAAATAAATAGTACCACAAATGAATGCCTAGGAGTTCAAATAGGAAACTTGAGTTAGACAAGGAAAGGCTTAATAGAAAAGGTGAGATTTGGACTGGGGCTTGGAGAACCTCTAGACTCTGAAGAGACTGTGCTGGCATGGAAAATATTCCTGGAATAAAGCAAATCCAGTTATTTAATCTGAGTTTTCCTAACAGTGTTATTTATAGATTAGGTTCTTCAGAATGAAGTTGCTTAGAAAAACTCATGTTTCTGTTTTTAATTTTTTTATTCCACCTGGGGAAAATGCAAAGGGGAGTTTGTTTAATTTCTTTACTTTTTTGATATAAATACAATTTATGGAATAGCTTTATAGATGAAAACTGGCAGAATTTAATATAAACTTCCACTGTCTTGCACTTGGCTGACAAGAACACAGTCGGGCTGAAATAAAGGTTGAAATCAAAGAATATTATAGGTCTTCATTTATCCTGTTTACCCTTCATGGTACTCCAAGTTTTTGTCATTAGCCTCTCTCTTTTGAGTTAGAGGAAGTTCTGCTAAATCAGCTCACCACATGTTTTTATATAGCCTATAATCTAAGACTATTCTTTAAACCGTAGGGAAAAATTAAAATAATAATATTTGTGACACACAGATTTTATGAAATCCAAATTTCAGTGTTCATACATAAAGATTTTGAAACTTGTCACAATGGCAGAGTAGAGTAGTTGCAACAGAAAGTGTACGACCCACATAATGTAAAATATTTATTCTCTGGCCTTTCACAGAAAGGTTAGTTGACCCTCAGTTTGGGTGATGAATTTTGGAAGGTAACAGTTAAAAGTGCTTCCTGGACAGGTACCGAGACAAGGAAATAAGAACTGCATTAGCTCCCATGCTAATAGTTTCCTGAATTCGTGAAGGAGAAGAGGTGCCTCTGATAACATCAGTGACTTTCTCCCGCCTCAAAATTCTTTTTAATGGTCAGCTTAAAATTCTTTCATTTTCGGTTTCAAGACTGGGTCCTGATCGAAACTCATTGACAAAAATCTTCCAACTTTTCAGATTTCTTCTGGAACTTTAACTGTCATCTCTTACTGAAAAACCCTCCTCTCCTCCAGTTTCTTTGCCCTGTATTTGCTGAGAAAGGATAAAGCATGAAAACCCTAGACCAGAGGTTTGCAAAGCCTGGTCCATACAGTATAGGAGTCTCTGTAAACCTCTCAAGGGTTTTCAAGATCAGACTATGCTCAAGTAATACTAAGATACTATTTGTTTTTCCACTGTAAATCTTTGCCATAGTGACACAACAGTGAGCAAAACTGCAGGTGCTTGGATCAGCAGAGTGTCACTAAATTGTATTAGTAGTCTCTATTCTTCATCGCCATGCATTCTCAGTAAAAAAAAAAAAAAAAAAAAAAAAAAAAAAAATCCATGAAAAGATGCTCGTGGATGCTATTCATCAGAGAAATGCAAACTAAAACTATAATGAGATATCACCTCATACCTTTCAGAATGGCTATCATCAATAAATCAAAGAATAACAAGTGTTGTCGAAGATTTGGAGAAAAAAGAACTCTCATACACTGTTGGTGGGATTGAAAATTGGTATAGCCACTATGAAAAATAGTCTGGAGGTTTTTCAAAAAAATTAAAAATAGATATACCTTTTAACTCAGCATTTGCACTTCTAGATTTTTATCCAAAGAAAACTAAAATAATAATCCGTAAAGATCTATGCACCCCTGTGTTTATGGCAGCACAATTTACAATAGCCAAGATATGGAAGCAACCTAAATGTCCGTCAATAGACAATTGGTAAAGAAGTTATGATTCATATATACAATGGAATATTGCTCAACCATTAAAAAAATGAAATCTTACCATTTGCAATGACATGGATAGACTAGAGGTTATAATGCTAAGTGAAATAAGTCAGACAGAGAAAGATAAATACCATATGATTTCACTTGTATGTGGAATCTTAGGAACAAAAAATAACAAACTAATCAAAAACAAATATATAGGACAATCTGGTGATGGACAGAGAGGAAAGGGTTTGAAAGGCTGGGAGAAAGGGGCAAAGGGTTAAAGAAGTACAAATTAGTAGTTGATGGGGATAGGTAGTACGGCATAGGGAATGCAGTTAGCATTAATGTAATGGCTAGGTGGAGAGTCAGAGGAGAGAAAGATCAATTAGAGGGATCATTTTATAAATTATATAAATGTCTAATGTACTGAACACTTGAAACTAATAATAAAATAAAAATTTTTAAAAATCCAGTTTCTCTTAAGAATTTCCTAGGAGTAAAAAGTACTGATTAAATTTCAACTCGAGTCTATATCTTTTTGAATATTCTGTGAAATGAAATGTACTGTATACATAAAGCACTTCTGCACATCAAAATATAGTGAGTATCTCCAGGAAAGCACTGTGTGAGAATTGGAATTGTGGAATTATGGCTGTTGTACGTGGAGCACATTTTTACTTGAAAGAATACCTCACAGACTAAATAAGGTTATTCATACATGGATATTTGGCAGACATTTTCTCAAAAATGAATAAAATGAGGCTGTCACTTCAAGGAAACAATGATAATGTTCATTGCCTGTGATAAAATTTGAGTTTTTCAAGTGAAAATTAGAATTCTGAAAATTTTGTATCTGCTACCATGTTCTTGACAGCTCTCCAATAGTTCAAGACTTTTCTAGCAAGATTCATGATGATATTAATTAATGTGATTTTTAAATATAACATAATGAAATGTGTTAACATATCAAAGCGATGCATAACTTAGTGAACTGATATATTCCATATGACCATTACTACAAATCATGTATGGGTAAACTGTCTTTTCAAAGTGCAAGACCAATATATTTTGATGCAACAAAAATTAAACATTTTTCACTGTATTTTCATATTACACACTGCATCTAACCATTAGGAAACTACTATTTGTCAAGATTTGCTGTATTGTCACAATTATCTGAAAACTATCAAAATACTACTAATTTTCCAATACATATCTGTATGAAACCAGGTTTTAATATACTTCAACCCAAACTACATATCATAACAGATTGAATACAGAAATAGATATCAGAATTCAGCTGTTTCCTATTAAACCAAACATTAAAGAGAGATGCAAAAAATGTAAAACAATCCAACTTTCTCACATATTTTGTTTTACAAAATTTAGCTATTTAAGACTATACTTATGTTTAAATATTTATTATTAGTTTATTACTGCTATTTCTAAATAAAGTAATAAATATATAATAAAAACACTTTCAGTTTCAATTTTTAATTTGATCAGTATTGATGGTTATAACCAATATCTACAAAGGCTCTTTGAGGTCCTCAGTCATAGTTAAGAGATAAAGTCATATTCAAGAGGTAAAGAACTTCTAAGAACACAGAGTTTGAGAATCACTTTCCAAAGGGTCAGAAAGAGGAATTAGAGCAAGAGAAAATTATCACCAAAGGTGGAGACAACTCAAGATGGAAACAACTCAAGTGTGGTGAGAGGATTGAGACTGAGTTCAACTCCAGAGATATGGAGCCAATGGGCCCAGTCCCAGGAGAACCTGGGGATATAAGAGGAAGGGAAATATAGGGAGGGGAGGATTTAGGAGAAGTGTAGATGAAGGCTGCCAGAGGGCGGTGGACTAGATTTGGGCAGAGTAGACTCTAGGTCTTTGGTGAGTTGTAACTCACACTTTTAAAAAAAATTACCCTGGATTTAATTATGCTGGATTCTAAAAAATAATTTTTTAATTGAGATACAACTGATATACAACATATTAGTTTCAGGTATACAATATAATTATTTGATATTTGTATAGATTATATCACCATAGTTACAAAATTTTTTCTTGTGAGGAAAACTTCTAAGATCCACTCTTTTAGCAACTTTCAAATATGCCATTCAATGTTGTTAAAAACTATAGTCACCATGCTGTACATTATATCCCCATGACTTATAAGGTCTTTCCATGTTGTTGCAAATGGTAAAATTTCATTACTTTTTATGAATGAATAATATCCCACATCTTCTTTATCAATATATCTATCAATGAACACTTAAGTTGCTTTCATGTCTTGGCTATTGTAAATAATGCTGCGATGAACATGGGGTGCATGTATCTTGAGTTAGTGTTTTAATTTTCTTTAGATAAATGCTCAAAGTGGAATTTCTGGATCATATGAGTACTACTTTTAATTTTTTGAGAAATTTGTTTTTGATAGTAGGGCTTTGCACAGATTAGTAATTCACTGTGATTCTGCCTCTCAGGAAACTTGGAGCATTATTATAAAACAAAATGATTTTTTTTCTTTTACATTAAAATGAAGTTTTAATGACTCAATAAGTCATATACCTATCACATACACATGGTCTTTGTATGATATTAACATAATCATTAAGAAAGTGAAAAATCAAATCAAACCAATTATTTATTAATTGTTTATTTATTGAATTCAACTTTTTGCTTCAAATTTTCATTTAGTTTCACTCTTTCCTTTATCAGTGTGATAGCATCAAATACGTACTTTGTATTTTTGTAATAGAACTTTTATTTTCAGACACTGGTGGCATATTTCTCACTTTAAAATTTTTAAGTAAATAATTTGGTTGACTTTAGAATATTTTTAATGAATGTGCATTATGAGTCCAAAGACTGATTGATTTGTCTTTCTGAAGGTTTCTAAACTAACAGGATCTCTTCTTAAAATGGAAATAAAATTTATATGATTTCTGATGTGCAACAAAAACTAGGTATGTAGTGTTTGCATTTGTGTGGGCCTCTTTTGTTCATGAATGGGGTCTCATAGAGATGGGAGGTAAAATGTTTACACTCAGTCATGAATGAATGCCTGGCAATGCCTTGGCAACATATATCTGGGAAGATTGAAAAGCTGCTTACAAAAATAATGTTTAAAATTCATTGTTATTTTTTCAATATTTTTATAGATCTAAAGAGTAAAAATGTGAACAAAACTGATTCTAAAATATCCTTCATTTTCCCCAATTAAACTGCGTTTTGTTTCACTTATTCCAATGACATTATTTTAAATGCCTGGTGTCCTTTTATGTTACTCAGATACTTAAAACCATTTTTTATTAAAAAAAAATACAAACATCTGTTTATTTAATCATTAAAATGCCCTTAATCATGTCTAGTACTGAAGATGAAAAATGGACTATTAAGTAATTTTAAAATGTTATAATTGGCTTACTATCTTAAAGGAAGTCTTTATATTTCCAATCTAAAAATATTCATAAATGTTAATATCTTTTAAAATACAAAATAATTTGACTAATTATAGTTTAAACAAATTTCATAATTTGTTCATGGGTGACTAAAGAGTTGCTGGAATTGTCGACTTCTAAATAGGTTGTTTTGATGTTATCTAGAGGCAAACACTAAGATTCTTCCAAATTTAGAATCTTTATTTAGAAGACTCTATTATATCCAAATGTAAAGGTAGTAGAAAATTTAGTTGACCTGGGTTAATGTGACATAGAGTTACTTAAACATTTGATTTTTAAAACATTTTTGTTGTTGTTGTTGTTGTTGTTGTTGTTGTTAGATTCAAATATACCTTTGGGGGCAAATGCATGATTTTTGTGAGTAGATTTTTACATAAACTAAGAAGGTCTCAGTGACTCTAACTCCTAATTTTAAGTTACTGGAACTCAGGAATAACTCTTATTCTGATATTAGGAGCTGCACTTACAGTAGCATTGATTTAAAGACTGGCCTAGTTGCCACATTGATCAAGTCTTCCCAGGCACCAGTGATCAAGGAAGATGCAGACCCAAGAACTTAGAAAACAGTAACCAAAATGAAGATGTCAAACATGTTTGACTTCTATATCATCTGAATGTTCTACAATTGGTAAAATCTCCTTAGTGTCTTTAAGACATCAAGTTGGTAAGGCTATCTTTTTATACCAAAGACATTTAGGACATTAACTAACTTCCATCCTAAAATATTTCCTGTCGATGTAACAAAATATTTAATAAAACTTAAAAAAGAAAATCTGGTTTGCATAGAAGAATCAATTAAAACAAGAGCAAATTCTTAATTCTATAACTATTACAAGAAATTGAGTATCTAGTTACATACACATATTAGCCCATAATTAACTAATTAATTATAGACTTTATTGAAATTAAAGAATTATATAGAGATGCATCAATGTCATGTCATACATCCTACCATACCAGTTTTCTTATTAAATTAATTATTTTACATTAAAAAAAAAAAACTAAACATATAATTCATGATGCCTTGAGTAGAGAATATAAATAATAGAGCCTATAGTTGTTGGCGTCATTAAGATAATTAGTCAAGATTGGTCTTAAAGAGCTTCTTTTCTTTTTTTGAGCTCTTATAGTTTTAAAATATGCTTTCTATTTCCAGTCTAGGTTGGCTAATACCTCAAACTTTTTTAAAATATGATGTTTTACAGAATAAAATCAATTTTCATTACCCTTAAAAGCATTCTATCTTTATAATAATTTATCAAAAGAATTTTTAATTAAGAAGCTGGTAGAATACTTAGACTTTAGGAAGACATCTAGGAGATGTTACATTTTCTTAATTTAACTTTATTAAGAACAAAAATTAAGCTTTGACTAGCATTAAAATCAATATTAACATAAAATTTAATATGTATTTTTATCCTCAAATTTTATTGTAGCCTGAACCTGACCATGCATTCTTTTAATACTTATTTTTTATTTGTTTTTATCTAAATCTTTATTCCATAGGTCAGAATGCATAGATCAAAAGGTTTTACAGAAATTATACAACACTAGCTATGAATCTGTTATTAAATTCACATTAATGAGAAACATATGGATAGATCTCTTTAAGTACTAGAGTTCCACAATTCGGGGCAAAAAAAGATGAGGATGAATGAGGATGGATATATGGAGGCTTATTGCTGAGTTCATCACTTTTTTTGAGACTTGTTGCCAAAAATCAAAACATGTCAATTTATCTTGCAAAAGAATTTTATTGCAGATATCAAACTGTGTTAATTATGTGTTAAAAATGTTATCTTCCAGGGTAGTCAACTACTTATATTTTCAATATTAGCGTTCACATTTCTGTTTATCTCCTTTCCTCAGTATGTAAAAAATTGTTTCAATTATATACAAGGCTTGAATGTAGTTGTTCCCACCTAGTAGTATTTTGAGATCATAGGAATCTCAGCAAATACGTCTTCATTTCCTCTTCGTATATATGAGAAAGAGAGCGCACGAGAGAGCGAGCGCAATGTTAGATGGATGAAATTTAAATTTTTGACTGATAAAAGCTGAGATTAGAAAATAAGGCTCTATATATAGGGCAACAATAAACTTTCTAAACCTCTGAACACCCAAACTGAACTTGACCATCTATAATAGGCTATACTGAGGGATCAAAGTCTCCTCCTTTACCACCTAGGAGTGCCGATGACTGGCTCAAGACATAAAATTAGAAGGGATAGATCTGTGCTATCCAGTTCCCCTTTCCACTGCTCACTGCTCTGGTCCCCATTCTCTTTCTCTAGGAGATCTAAGGGTGAAGCAACAGACCAAGAATGTTCAGGGAAAATCCCCCTTATGTAACCAGTGCTATAGGCAAGAAATTATCCTGAGTCCACTTCGATTATTTTCTTTGTATGGGTTCTATGTTATCAAAGAACTCTTTCTACCAAAGAAACTTCAGTTAAGTAGTAAATATAATTTCCCATTTAGTTAACCAGGACATATAAAACTAACTACCAGTTAGAGGGGATGAACAAGAGGTAACCAAAAATGAGTTAAAATTATTTCAAACAAAAGCAAAGAAACTGGTATATTATTTAGTTTTTTCTAAAGTGTCCATTAAAATTTAAGATTTTGAAATATTTTATCTAGGTCTGTAATAATAATTCCGATTCTGGGTTTCTCCCAGGGTCAGAGTATTATGGAAGGCAGCTATGCTCATTACTATACCATCAACCCACATGGGATCAGGGTATTATGAACTGGGAATCACCGTTCTCCTTTCATCCTCTGTGACAGTAAACCATTTTTTTGTCCCTTTTACTCAGGCAATTAATTACCTTAAATATTAATGCAAAGCCGTAGAACTTTCCATTTCACAACTTTCATAAAAAAGTCATCCCTGGTAATAACTAGTCATCAACCATACCACACAATGAGTCCTTGTTTCAAGCAGATTCTATAAATAATAATATCAATACTAATAAATATTTTTTGAGAACCTACTATGCAGAAAACACTATATTGGGCTCTTACTATTTACTTTGCAATTTACTTCTTCAACTAAGGTTCAGAGAGCTTAAGTAAATTGCCCATGGACACATAGCTTATAAGTAACAAATGCCAGGATTTAAACTTTAGTCTGTTTTATTACAAAACATGAGCTATTTTTATTATACCACTACAAGGTAAATTAAGAAAGCTTTTTTCTGAATAAAATTTTATGCTCATTTATGCATATATAACAAAGGAAAAGTAAAGTGATATTTTCTGCTGGAAAGAGTAAGAATTTTAACTTACTTTAAGTAAATTTATTTCCATCTCTCTGGCTCACTCTTTCTTCCAATTTTTGATAATACTATATTTTAAATAAATTTATTAGCAATGACTTTTGTAATTTTAAGTATTACTTTTAAATTTGTTTTTCTTGATCTATTAAATTTAGATGTATTTCATGTTGTCACTTTATATTTGTGTCATATTTCTTAGATAGATTTCTTTGGTTTCCCCGATGTTTCCAATTGTCTCTCTTCCTTCTTAGTAATAAATAAAGTGTATGACTTTATTATCACTAAAATAAAAATTTTAATTATAGTATTGATTAAAGTTATTTTTCTTAAAGACGTCCTACTTGGATTTAGGTTAACAGACCACTGCCAACATGAAATTATTTTTCTTTGCAAACTTGAATTAAATCTATATTTCCTTGGATACTATGTCTTATTTTTCTTCATTTTGCTATAGAAAAATATAATTTATTTTTTTAAGAAAAAAATGTATAAAAATAAACCTCCTAAGTACTTGCACTTGCAAAAATGCTGTTATTTTTTCATACTTGATAGTTTTATGATATCAACCACAAGAATAAATGTACTTGTTGAGAAAGACTCCTGATGGCTAATTGGGCTCAAATTTATAAACGGAGCCTAGTAGTTTCTGTTAAACAGGGTCCTCAGATGCTCTCTGTGCTTCCAGGAAAACTTGCATTGAGCTGCAAGCCTCCTGCACTATGTTCCTGCCTTTTGAGCCCATCCTTATGAACAAGTTCTTGGAATCATATTTCAACCAATAGTACTGAAATTTTTGGCATCCCATCAGAAGTATGCAGCTGTACTCTCATTTGCATCTTCACTAACCAATCAGAGCTTCTCCATTCCAACCAATCAAGATAGTGTTTTATGGAACGCTCAGACTGAAGATTTGGAGTCCTTGTTTGCATGATAAAAGATGGCTCAGGAACTCAGGGGTGGGAACTCATCTCTGTACAAGCTAGCTTCACTTCTGTTTTGGTGGAGCACACTTCAGTTTCCATGGTTGTCTGTGAAGTTTCCCAGCTGGAGCTGCAACATCAGCTACAGCTACAACATTGGCTGAGCTGCAACACAGGAGCTGACCTATCTCACTGGATTGGAGCTGTCTTGCTGGACACTGGAGCTATCATACCAGAGCTGAAACACCAGGGCTGCCTCATCCAGGTTGCCTTACAGCAATGTTGTATCATAATCGATCTATTTCAATATTGAGTTGTCTCATAGCCATTCTGTTTCTTAGTCAAGCTGTATCACAACTGAATTGTGATACACAACTGAGCTGTTCCACAAACAGATTGTTACACAGTTGAGCTGTTTGCACTGAATAAAATCTCTCTACTCTCACACTATGTCAAATTGGAACTTCTGTTGGCATTCAATAAGCAATGATGACCTTTGGTTGACATTACATGGGTGGCAGCAGTGGTATCTGAAATGACAGCCAACTTTCTACCTGATCCCATTTTGAACTAATGCTTTGGGGCCTGCACAAGGCCCTTGAGCTCAGTTATCTTCCAAGCAGTGCTGGAAGGGTTTGAGGTAAATCCTCTTAGATCCAAATTCAACCGTGCTTTTGGTTGAGGTCTCAGAGACTCTATTTAGTTTAAGTAGGAGCTCATCTGGTGATCTCAGTTTATATGTTTGGACTGAGAGGGCCTTTCCATATGATTTGGATTTGGTGCCTAAGAAGGGTATCCCTCAGTTGCATTTGGCACCATGAAGAGTATCCTCAAAGGAGGGCTTTCTTCTGTTGTGTTTGTACCTAGAAAAGGTATCCTCCGAGTTCGGACTCTGTCTTGCCCATATGGTTTTGGGGATGCTTACACTAACAGGCACTTGAGGGGATCTCACCCATAAGGATGAGTGCAAAATGAGTAAACCATGCTCTCAACTTCTCATGTTAATGAGCCACCTTCTGGTTGGAGCAGGAGGGACTTTGGCTGATTTCATGTACAACAAAAATTATAGTACAGAGAACTGGAATTGGCTAGACTTCTGAACAAAAATTATATGGAGTTACCTTAAGCTTTGTTGACCAAGATGGGGCTACTTTGGAACCCCTAAGTTTGTTTGTGTGCTCAATTAGAACAAAGGAAATATCGTACTTTTCAGAAACGATGAGGAGCCTTCTTTAACTGATACTTTGAGAGCTCTAAAGTAAAACAAACTGAATGAAATGCATATTTTAGATGGGCTCTGAAGCCTCTATTTTCCTTCCCCCATCTTCCAAACCACTGGGAAGTGGGAAGAAGTCATGCAACAGCCATTTGTGCTTAGGCACCACCTTCAGTGTCACTTTCCTTTCTCTCTCTAAGAAAGACTGTCCCTTTAATAAGGTATACCTATAAAGGAGAGTATCTCAAACCTATCAGAGACAATGGAATGTATTTTTTTGATTTTAAGAACAGCTTTAAAGAAATTCTTGCAGCAAGCAAAAACTTTGGCCATCTGAGGAAAAGTTAACTTAGTTCATTTGCCAGAAAACAAAATTTGGGTTCAAATTTTCTTTCAAGTTTTATATTTCATGCTGTTCGTGTGTTTAGGTATGTCTATGTATGTATGTCATAGATACGGTATATTTTTACCAATAGATGATATTGACAAAATTCACTTGTAATTTCAAAATTAGATTGTAAAGAACCCTATTCAGTTGGCTTAAAACAAATGAGTGCACCTACAAATTGGAGGTATAACAGAAACTAATCCAATTGCTTTTTTAAGTGCATGTAATCTAGAATTAATCTTTAGTAAATAAAAGCTAGGTGATGGATTTTGGTTTAATTATAAGGGACATGCAGTTGTCCACTGCTCTGCTAGCTTCAGGACTGGCAGACAAGATAGAGCAGGGTAATACATTTGGATACCTTAATGTTTCATTTTGCAAGGCAAGAAGGGCACAAAATGCTTGATTGTGATTAAGACATTCTCCACAAAGCATGATTAAGAGGATATGATTGCATATAGAGAATAAAATATGTATGCTTGGTTAAAAAAAAAGGGCATTAGGAATGAAAATACATTTTTGTTGAAAAAGTCATTTTGTTCTATAGTAAAATAATTGTTCCAGTTGAAGAAAGGAAAAAGGTAGGACAAAAGCTGAAAGGTTATGAAAAGTGTAGAAGAGTTGTCTACTTTGCAGAAGGTTCATGGAGTAGAGATCTTGATAATAAAAATCTTATGTATGGTCAAGCTAACCAAGATTAGAATGAATTTGTTTAAGTTTATTTCAAAAGTACACTTTTGAAATACAAGATTAGAATGAATTTGTTTAAGTTTATGTCAAAAGTACACTTTTGATACAGAATTGAAATTTGGGATTTTCTCGTTCTCTGTTAAAAGGACAAAGTTTTCCTGTAGTATTTTATATGTTTTTAATAAGAAATTATAAAGGGAGAGTAAAGATTTTGTTTTATAAAAAATTATTTTCTGTGCTCTACATCATCAGGTCTTTGATCGCTTAGGTAAACCATACCTAATACTAAAAGAGCTAAATTATGCTTCTAATCATTTAAATTTCTGTAATTGATTGCAAAAGTCTTTGTTACCATGATTAAATTGATAACTGAATAGGAAATCTCTCTTTACAAAAGAGGGAAATGATACTAATTAGGGCTATTTGAGGTTTGGAAAGTGGATTTCAATCCATTTGCCTTCTTTTCAAGGATAAAAATGCACTAGCAATGATTTGTATATATTCTCATTGAGTAGAAGCATCTTCACGTCAAAGGGCTACAGCTGCAGCAGTTACTTCTAGAATAGATTTTATTGCTTGGAAAATCTCCACAGAGCTCCACAGTGATAGGGAGATCCACTGTACAAGACAAATTCTATACCAGGCATGCAAAATTTGGTCAATATGGACGCATCTCCACTGTACTTATCATCCGCAGTCCTTTAGTTTTATAGAACAAACCAACGAGGTAGTTAAAATTCAATTGAGGTAAACTTGTTGAATCTTTTAACCTGACAGTCTAAAACTCTTCCCTTGGTATTGTATAAACTGAGATCTATTCCCTTTTAAAGCAAATTTTTTTTAAAGCAAATTTTTGCAGTGCTCCCAAGAGACAAAGACATCAAACGTCATGGCTTACAACCTAGAGATATGGTCCATATGAAAGGATATCTCCACAAGGACTCTTCCCAGCCTCTATGGAAGGGACCATACTGGGTATTGTTAACTAATTTTTACATGGTAAAGTTAAAAGATATTGGCTCACAAATTTGTTTCTCATTTAAAAAAACTCCCACACTTGCACCTCATTTGCCTTACTGGACATTCCAGCCTATAGGTGACTTCAAATTAAAGTTATCAAAAACAGATGGGACTTGAAGCAGATAGTCTTTCCCAAGATCTGAGAACAGGATAGTAAAAAGAACTCCTGCTATGCAAAATCCTTATGTTTATTTTAGAGTTGTCATATTTCTATATATATTAATGATACTCATTTACTTGTGACAAGCTAGTCACCTTCCCTGTATTTTAGACTGTATATTCTAATTATTCCAAATCACTAACCCTTGACAATGCAATACTTCCTGATCCTCACTATTTTAACCATTGTAAGGGGGAAATGTTGGCACAGAAGTATTGTGATACAGTCCTTTTAAATTTTGGCCTCCTCAGGAAACCTATCTGAATGCTGGATTGCCATATGATGCCTACCTCTACCTTTGGTAAAACTGACGATTCTATAGTATTCTTGTTAGCAGTTTTTCAACAGGCCTCGCCTTACTGTTGATTTTACAGAACCTCCTCTTCCTGAGACTTATCAGTGTAAGCTATTAAAAGCAGCGCCATCTTTCCCTTGTGTCTACCTAAACTCACTGTATAAATTGATCACTTTACATGCAAACATTCTCTCCTCTGATTTGACCTGACTACTTCCTACAACTGAGTTAGTTTCTAACCATCCCTTATCAAATGCCCTAAGTCTGGCTGCAGTTATTTCAGCCCTGACCACTGTGGCAGGAAATGGCCTTATTCAGCATTTTTCATGCCTCTCTACTATTGAAATTGGCATTTCAGTACTTTCACCTATCACTTAAGGGAGAAATAATTAGTTATTAAGGAAAAATTGTAGTCTTAAATTTCCCTTGTACAAGGAGTTTTTTTGACCTTGAGTTTTCTTTATTTCTGACCAGCCAATGAAGCAAAATTTGTATGTCCTGATAGAATGAAGTGCTGCTAATTTATGAAAAGTACATCATTTTAAATATGAATAATTTCTTTTTATCTTGTTAGTGGGATTTTCAACCCCTATGTTGATATTTGATCAGTTTTTCAAGTAGAAGGAACTTATACTTCCATTGAGATGATTTAGAGCAACATGGTTATATAAGATTAATGGCTGAAAAAAAATGTTATATATGATCTTTATGAAGATTTTAGAATGTGCACTGCCCTTTCCCAAATATCTTAGACTGTATCTTTTCACTTCACCCTCAGGGCTAACTGCAATGAATAGAGTTCAGTATTTTAAATATTACTTCCCTTCATGTGTTCCTTCCACCTCATGGCAATGTTTAAAATTGAAATGCATTTCAAGAGATGTTAAAGGGAATAATCCTAATATTTTAAATATCTAATAGTATGGATAAACTTTAACATAATTTTAAAAGTTAATAATCTTGTAAATTGTATTTGGAGTTAAAGTGTGCCATATGATGGATTGGTGTTTTCCTTGAGGCAGAATTAAAAAGTTATTTTCCAGATATCATCCACCAAATGCTACTAATGTCCACAGCACTTTAGTAGGTGTTATGAAAAGAAACAAAACATGGTCTTATTTACTAAGAAATTTTAATTTGATAAGAATCATCAAACTGTTATCTGACAATTAGAGAATGTTCTGATGTTATTAGCAGTTGGTCTTAACTTTTTAATCTTTGATCCAGAAATACTTCAACCAGAGACATGGCTTTGTGGCAGGCAGCTTATCATACAATACTAGCAATATTCTGAAGCATAGAGAATTCCATTCATTGGATATTTAGAGCACTACTTTAGCCTAAGTGCTGTGCCAACATTATTTTAGATTTTTCCCTTTCCACCTCTAAAAGTATGATGATGTACTGAAAGGGGAGAAATATTTAAAATCTCTCTTCTACTGGGGTAACATTTAGGTGAAAACAACTTACTACTGAGATGAATGCTTGGAAATTAAAGGATATGTGTCTTTATCCGTTAGAAATTTGAGCTGCTTACTTAATTGGTGTAATTTGCTACACATTAGTACTATGTTCATAAAGACTTTGTTCCATTAACCGTTACATTTCACAAATGGCTAGTTATAAAAGGAAAAAAATTAATTCTCTGTAAATCTGAGCATAATTCTGGGAATTCTGTGGATGTAAATCACACATTTTCTAAGTCTTGATACTAGCTTGTGTACATAGCAAATAAATCCTATTGTATAATTTTAAATGTCCTTAATAGAATGCATGTAAGACTATGGTTTTGGTTATAGCTCTTGACTTTCATCAGTCTCATTACTTTTAACTCTTCTCAGATGTAGCTAAATCTTGGTCATTCCACAATAGTAGCAAATAAAATTGTGTGATTAATATGGGAACTGCAGAGTCATGGGCTGGCCTTTACATTTCTCAATTACACATAAAGATGTGAAATCCAACCAGAACAGTTAATGGAATGGCCCACTCAACCTCTAGAACCCTCAGAGCTCAACAAAGATCTATAGATTTCCTAGCTGGATTAATTCTTGACAATGGGATTGTTTTAGATTATTTGCCTATACTCCAAGAGGTTTGTATCATATTTAATACCTCTTGTTGCACCTGGATAAACATTTCTTCCCAGGTTGAATTAGCAAGAACCAATTCTTTCAACTTCCCAGATCTCTTAAAGGGCATTCCAGTTTCACCTCTAGCACTGGCTGGTTAAGATTTAAATTTTCTGATATTTTCAGCTGGCTCCCAACTGGGTTCAGGGCTATTTTAAGATTTGTGTTGCAAATGCTCTACTTATGAGTGTTCTAAGTTGTTTTAAATACTTCATTGTTAAGCAGCTGATGTTCTGTAACAAAACACATAAAGCTCCCTACAAAAACTTAAGCAGTGGTCCCATGAAGGATGGAAATGATTTACCAAATTACTACATTCTCTCCATGTTTGTAATTTATGATTGTTCAAACTTTTACATTCTTGTCAATTACTCCTGATCTCTTCTGATGTTATAAACTTAATGTCTTTGTAATACTTTAACCTTTGCTGAATAATTTGACTACTGAAAAGCTTTTTTAGTTTGGCGGGTGCCTGAGAGACCTCTCCTAAGCAAATGGCTCTAGTTTCTATATTGCCTTCTGCCAGGCCACAGGAGTCTCGTGGAGAAACTAGAACAGGTATCCAAATTACTCTGGCACAAATACAGGACAAATTGATCAGAGCAATCATCAACATTGTCAACATGTTTTGACTGAAAGGGGGAAATGTCAAATCTGAGAATGAATGTGCCCATTAAGAAAGACTCCTGGTGAATAACTGGGCTCAAATTTATAAATAAAGCCTAGTAGTCATTGCTAAAAAGGGGCCTCATGTGCTGTTTGTGCTTCCAGGAAAAGCTGCACTGAGCTGCAAGCCTCCTGTACTGTGTTCCTGCCTTCAGAGTCTTTCCATGTAAAGGAGTTCCTGGAATCATATTTCAACAAATTGCTGAGACCTTCTCATTCAATCAGAGCTGCACAGCTATATTCTCATTTGCATCTTCAGCTGTATCTTTATTTGCATCCTCACTGATCAATCAGAACTGATCCATTCCAACTAATCATGACAGTGCTTTTTGAACCAATCAAGCTGTGAGGATTTGGAGTTCTCATTTCTATGAGAATGGACTGATTAGGGACCAGGGATGGGAACTCTTCTCTATATAAGCCAGCTTCACCTCTGTCTTAGTGTAGCACACTTTCAGTTTCCATAGAAGACTGTTTTCCCAGCTGGAGCAACGACATCCACGTAAGCTGCAACACTGGCTTTGGCTGAGTTGCAACAACAGAGCAGAGCTGTCTCAACAGACTATCATGCAGCTGTCTCACCAAACTGGAGCAGAGTTGTCTCACTCCACCAGAGCTGTAACACTGGAGTTGTAACACTAGGGCTGCCTCTCCAAGGAATAATCTCATAGCTGTGCTATTCCACAACCGGTGCTTTATCACAATTGAGCTGTTCCACAGCCAAGCTATAGCACGATGAGATGTTTGCACTGAATAAAGTCTCTCTAACCTGTCCACATCCCAAATTAGAACTCCTGTCAGTATTGAATTGGTAACGGCAAACCTTAATTGACAATGGGATATAGAATTTTCAAGATTTTTACAATCAGAACTTTGAAGACATTTTTTTTTAACTTGTAGTGTTGCTGATGAAAAATCTGATAATTCCTTTTATTATTTGTAATTTGTTCTTTATCTCAACCAGTTTATATAATCTTATTTATCTATGTTCCAGTTGTTGATAAAGTCTTGCAATCAGTTTTCTTGTTGAATGTCCTGCTACTGAAGTCTCCTATTCACTAGAGTGCCTTTCCAGCATTTCTTATACTCTCTGCTGCAGATTTTCATCTGTTCATTCTTCACCTGTCCTGTGATTTTTAAACTCTGGTTGATCCATCCTTCAATCTAAAATTTATCAAAATCTGAAGTTTCCTTATGATCTTCATGATCATTCTCAGCACTGTAGGAAAATAATTTTTCTTTTGTAAATATGACTGTTATTTCAGTGGGAAATTGGAAGAGAAAGGAAGTAAATAGGTATGCATCGTCAACCTTCTTCAATTGGCACTGATAGGATTTTGATAAGTTATACATAAAATGAAAATGAATATTACATGAAATCATCAACAGTATCATCAACACCATCCAGCAATACTTCTAGACTTCCAATTTGTCACATTTACAATTTTAAACCTTGTTCAGTTTCTCAGACTTCTGACTTACATTTCCCCAATCATTCAGTTCTTCTCCAGATTGAAAATAAAAATTAATTAAAAGTAATTCTTCAATATACAGATGTGTATTATTTAATTGTACACTCAATATATACCTTTAGTAACCACTGTTATCCCAATACATTTAATTTAAAAAATATTTAAAGAGTAAAAAAACCAATTTCTTTAATTATGACTAAATCTACACTTTTCCTTCATGCATATTCATTTTTTTCTTCCTTCCATGTGTTACATTTGGAAAAGATGGCGTTCCTCATCTTCTATATAATCATCCCCCTATGCTCTGAATCTTATCTTGGCCTTGTTTTACCAACTTCCTCACATTTTCCTTTTCCTCCAAACTTTCTCCTTTGTATCAATATCTGAATATGCTTATCTCTAATCTCAACCAAGCCACATTTGATTCCATACTATCTAACAGTGGTAACCCATATCTCTCAGTTTACATTCATAGTCACTTTCTAGAGAGGAATGTCTATATTCTTTGTCTCTATTTTCCCATTTCTGTTTACATATTATAATATATAAGTTATTTTATGTATGTAATATAGCATAATTATGGCAACCTATTACACATGAAGTGGTCTAGCTTGCTTTTTTTCACTTAACAATATCACCGAGGCAATAGTAGGAAAACAGTTTTTAACAGCAGCGATATGTTCCATTACATAATTATAATGTATTTATCTAATCAGTTCTTTAGTGAATGTCATTTAGGCTGTTTTCAGTTTTATAACAAACATTAATGTAAAGACTGTCATCATTCATATGTCATTTTGTTGATGTGCCTATATAAAGAGTAAACTTCTGAAAAATTAAATCAGGTAGAGGCATATGTATATTCTTAATATTGACAGATGGACAAATTTCTCACCATTAAAATTATTCCAGTGTTGCTCTTTCTCATGGTGTCTCAGAGGCGGTTGGCTACTTCAGGATGAAGCTGAACATCTCCTTCCCAGTCACTGGCTGTCAGAAGCTCATTGAAGTGGACGATGAATAAAAACTTCATACTTTTTATGAGAAGCGTATGGCCATAGAAGTTGCTGCTGATGCTCTAGGTAAAGAATGGAAGGGTTATGTGGTTTGAATTAGTGAAGGGAACAACAAACGAGGTTTTCTAATGAATAAAGGTGTCTTGACCCATGGTCATGTTCGCCTGCTACTGAGTAAGGGGCATTCCTGTTTTAGACCAAGGAGGACTGGAGAAAGAAAGCACACATCTGTTTGGGGTTGCATTGTGAATGCCAATCTGAGTGTTCTCAATGTGGTCATTGTGAAAAAAAGAGGAAGAAGATATTCCTGGTCTCACTGATACTATAATGCCTCGTCTCCTGGGACCTAAAACAGCTAGCAGAATCTGCAAACTTTTCAATCTCTCTAAAAAAAAAGATGTCTGCCAATATATTGGGAGAAAGCCCCTAAACAAAGAAGGTAAGAAATCTAGGACCAAAGCACCCGAGATTCAGTGTCTTGTTACTCCATGCATCCTGCAACATAAACGTTGGAGGCATATTGCTCTGAAGAAACAACATACTAAGAAAAATAAGGAAGAGGCTACAGAATATGCTAAACTTTTGGCTAAGACAATGAAGGAGGCCAAAGAGAAACGCCAGGAACAGATTGCCAAGAGATACAGACCTTCCTCTCAGAGAGTGTCTAGCTCTAAGTCTGAGTCCAGTCAAAAATGAGATTTTGTAAGAGTAACAAATAAATGAGATCAGACAACAAAAAATTATTCCAGTGCTCTTTCCCACCACCACTGTGTGAGACAACCTGTTTCTCTCAAACTTGCAATGATTACTGTCTCAGCTTTTCTCTTTTTTTCCTCTCTCTTTGATTCCTTTGTAGGTTTCTCTTCCTCTTTCATAAAATATTGATGTTTCTCTTTTTCCCGGACCATACGTTCTTCTCACTCTACACACATCCCCTGTGCAATGTCATCTTATCCCTTGGCTTTATTTCCAATTTATATATTGAAGACTCCTAAGTCTTTATGTCCAGATGGAATGCTCTGAGTCATATTAAATTATCTCTCAGATGTTTTCATTAAGATGTTTTTCAGTCTTTGCAAACTTAATGAATCTGAAACTAAGTTCGTTTTTCCTCTGAACTGCTTGGCTTTTAAAGATTCCTAGCTCAGTGAAGTTTCCCTCTACACCCTATCACGACTCTAGACTGAAGAGGAATCCTCAAATTCTACTTTCCCTTATCAGCCCCTTTCGTTTTACTACTGCTTTAACATGCCCAATAATATTCTAAGTTCAGATAGTACTATTTTCTAAACATTTGCCAAATCTCTCTATTTCTCTACGCTATTTCTGCCACTACTTTCATCCAGCTCACTGTTAGCTTTTGTGAAGTTAATGAGCATGCATGGTGCTCTCCTTTCATCTACTCTCTGAACTCCAATTAGAGTGATCTAAAACAATAACAACAACAACCAACAAAAAATTGAATTTAGTTACTTTACATCCTTGCATAAAATATTTCAATAACTTCTCAACTTCTTAGGATAAAGGGCTTTTCTGTCTTCACATCAATCATCATGAGATCTAGCCAAACTGAACTTTATGTCTTCTCTCAATTTCATGGTTTATTGTGTATGCTGCTCTATCTTCCTGGTACGCTCTTCTCCTCTATCAAATTGCAGCCGAATTGTCATCTCTTTACAGAGATAATATCTGGTTTCTACAAAATGTTTGGCCTCCCTAAACTTTCCTCATCATGTTAATTTAACATTTGATTATAATTACTAGCCTTGTCTATATACCATTTTAGAATATATTTTATAATACCAAGAACTATTTTTTGTTGCTTACCAACACATAGCTAGTGTTTACTTAGCACAGTGTCTTACACATAGTCAACAATCAATAAAGGCTTATTTAAATACATGAATGAACAAATTATTACTTGTTTGTCTTGATAGAAGCAATATGGTGAGGCAAAAAGTAAGATGGAAACAGAACAGTAAGTCGTTTTCTCAGAACTGCGAATGGAGTCAAATCTGTGATTTGCTGTTGTGCCTTTCCAAGATGGTTAATGGTATAGATAAATAGTCTGCAGCCTTAGAGGATAATGGGACAGCAGACTCAATGCAGGTAGAACCCATAACTGTATCTTCACTACCACAGCAGTGTAAAGTGAATGGTATGAATACACAGCTGTAATTTTTTTTCAACTTTATTGAGATATAATGGACATATTCAGCTCTAAATTATTAACTAGTCCAATTTATGTGAGATCTGGTAAATTATATGCAGAAAATTGTTACTATGTGAGGGGTTAATAATTTTTAACAATTACTATTCCTGAAATAGATTGCCCAATTTTAATAAACAGCAAAGTGCCTGATACCACCAACTATTTTACTAAGTTAAGGTTTTTTCTTTTAAATTCTTTGGTGCCTATCAAGAGTGGGAGTAAAAAAATCTAGATTACTTGGCATTTATTGGGTAAACAGCATTTTATTTTTACACAAACATTGACATTAATTAAGTCTTACAACATCTGGGATGTAGAAGACTGTTTAGCTAATTTTGCAGAGGAGAAAATAAATTCACAGTGGCTTGGAAATATGCCAACGTCACTGAACAAGTCAGTGTCAGGACTGGAAATATTACTCAGGAATTTTTGGTTGTGAATCTTCTGTTTAACCAACCTACTCTCATATTGAGATATATTCCCGTTTTTGTATTTCCTGTCAAACCTGAAAGGCCAAGCAGTCTCATGAGAATTCTTGTGTCTAATCTCAAATTTATGAGAGAGTGCACCATAGTAAGCATCACATAGGTATTTCTAATGTTATACATTCATGTGAATCAGAATTTTAAAAATATTTTTACTTTCCATTTTTTTCTCTTTTTTCCTCTTTTTAATTTTCTTTTTGTTCCTTAAAAAAAAATGTTACAAGACATAGAGCTCAACTCTTTAAAGAAAATCATTATGATTATAAAGCAAAAGAAATCCAAATATATGTTTCACTTTTTACTTCTAAAAGCCATTTTGTAGTATGTGCTATTTTGGTCATATTGCATAAATCAAAAAATATTTTTAAAAATCCATTTTTGAAAGAAAAATTGTAATATAATTGCTTAAAACTTCATAGTGTAATACCTAGGTTAAACATAAAATAAGTCAAGTCAAATGTAACATAGATCCACACCACCTTCTTTCCAATAGTCCTTCTTGATCCATTCATTTATTGTGGACAGAGGGAAATTGTCATGGACTATTCGGCAAGTATTTAGCCAGCCTAGATTCTGATGCAGGACAATCTGGGCTCCAATTCTACATCTGCAACCAACATGCTAAGTGACTCCGGACAAATCCTTTCACATCTTTGTGCTTCAATGTCCTCCTCATCTGTAAAATGAGGATACTAACAGTACCCACTTCATGGGTTATTATGAGGATTAAATGAATTAATCTATGTAAAACATTTAGGAAGCATTTACATTTTTGTATGTGTGGTTCCAGTGACCAGATTCTTGTTTTATTCCATAAGAAAGAATCCAAAGGCAAGATGAACAACAAACAGGAAAGCACAAGTTTTATTAAGGGGAAAGTACATGCTGGAGGAGGTGGAGTGTGGGTTTACTCTGGAGAGGGAGAGGCAAGGAAGGAAAGGGAGAGGGAGGGGAGAGACGGGAGAGAGGGGAGAGAAATTGAGAGAGAGAGAGAGAGAGTCAGGAGGCATTTACATTTAATAAATGTAACACATTTAGGAAAATACCTGGCTCATAGCTACACTATATAAGTATCAGTTATTAATATTGTTTGAGATGTAATTGTTATATTTTGAATATCTAAGATTAGTTTTAGATAAATGTTCTATATGCTATAGAACACATTAAGTACAGAAGGGGAAAAGAAATGTTAGAACAGGAGACAAAGATGAGATTTGGCAGAAAGCCAGGTTTCCATTTGTAACTTATTTCTGTAACATTTCCATAAACTTCCCTCGAGTACAATGAAAAACTGTGTAAAGTGATACTCCTGGCTTTGAATGAATTCACAGCACAAGGGAATTCTCACAGTAAAATTGACTGGCTAAGAATGTTCAGCTACTTTTCCCTCAGAAGAATAACACAGGAAAATGTGGGCATATCATTTTTAGCATATTTTAAAATTGATCTCAGACAGTAGCCAATTTTTATAAACGTTTGCTAGAGGAATGGTAAGCATAGCTATGCTGTACATTTTATTGGGCTTCATGAAAGCCTGATATTTGCAGAGGAGCAGACTTTATTCTATCACTTTGAAGGTTGAGATAGCTTGCAAAAGATGATCCTTGATAAATAAGGAAATGTTTGTAAGGTGCATGCTTTAAAACTACAGCTAGATACCCCAAAGAAGAATTTAAGAAAGAGAAGCAAAACTTTTTTCATTCAGTATTCATTTGTGGGCTTAATAGTTAAAAATATAGTTCCAAATTTTGGGTTGCTATTCAATTTTAAATGGTAGACAAGCAAGTGTGTAGAAAACAAACTGGAAATCTAAGAGTATTCAATATGCTAGTGTAAGTGTAGAGAATTATAAAAATACACTGAGATAACATTGTACAACTTTAGGGAAAATCTAAACTTTGAGATATCATTCTGTTTTTAATCTCAGGGACGATGAACTAGTGTTCCCTTGAGTCTTTACATTACTGATGAGAGCTGTGAAAAACATGGAGTTTAGAAGGTAGAAAACAGATTATTTGGCATAAAAAAAAGGCATTATGCATCAAATTGAAATAAAATTGGTCATTGTGATACAGGGCTCTCTCTTGATTAATGGGTAGTTTTGCAGCACCACCACCACCAAACAACAACAACAACAACAACAACAACAAAACAAACCTGGTATTATCTGAGTCTTACTCAGCATTCATTTCAGAGTTGTAAAATTTCCAACAAAATCTTCTTCAAGCATGGAAATTTAAATGATGAATTAGGAATGTGTTGAATCACACCATGCTATCTTCTCAGGTGTTTCCCTTGCCAAATTTCACCTTCCAGATGGAAATACCTGTTTGTGCAATTTCTGGTAAGGGAGTCTGTGCTTTCAAAGAGCCACTCAGGAACTATAATAGCTCCCCTCTCGCCCCACCCCCAAGTATGTCAACAAAAAAAAAACTCTTTAACAACAGTATGCAAGTTTTTAGAAAGAAAACAAAGAACACACAATTTCAGTGTTTTAAACACTGTTCAAATTTCTAGTTAGTTTACCACTAAAGTTGAAAAAGTACAATTGAATGTGAGGTAGAAAGTAAACTTATCTTTTCATGTAGTTGAAGACAATTAGATATTTTTCTAGATATTACTTCATTTCTCATTAAATAATAATTCTGTGCATGTGCAACCCCAAAATAGAACTCCTTTCAGACTTCACTGATTTAGTCCAGCCTACTTTTCAATAATTACATCAAATCAGTTAAATGGACATAGAAAATCCAAACTTTAGTTGAAAAATCTGATCCTGTTTAGAGTTTGCTTTGTTTTTTTCATGAACACATAATTGAAACTGGATTTTTTTTTTTTTAAGTCATCTTATTTTAAATTCATGTAAAAGTTTAGGAGATCCATGGACTGGCACTGTTAACATTACCTCTTAGAAATGTAAGGTCTTGGGCCTCACTCCTGATTTTCAGAATCAGAATCTGTTTTAACAAGATCATCACTGAAGTTTGAGAAGTGCCGCTCAAAGAGACACTAGAAGAGAGCCTGACTCATAACAAGGGCTTAGTAAATGTGTGGATCGGCTGGCTGACTACATGAATAAATGATTTCAGGAAAAACTGACAATTAAGTGAGCTTGAGGCAAAAAAAATAACAGCACTTTACTTAATGAAAAAATTATAATCAATGGATACACCTTGGTATTTTGTCCTGAGGTGACCTAAGTAGATGCAATGTTAATTACCAAGGGAATGGAAGATTATTAAAGCAGTCTCATCATAAATGAAATGGGAATCTTTTCATATGATCTGAGACTGCAAATCATTTTCTAATGACTCTGAAAGGAAGAGAAGAAGGAAGGAACCCTAGGTGGATGTTAAGAGACAATTCTAAGAATTTTTTTCTTTATATTTGTATAAATGATAAACTTTGACACATTTTTAGTATTTTTTTCTGTCAGAAGTGATAATAAATTTTGAAAATAAGTTGTTTGATAATGATTAGTGCAATAAATGAATATTAATATATTGTTTTGGCCTGTAATTTAAATATTACCCTCCCACATTTCCTTTAGGAGGGTATAATCTTTGATCACCTTATCCTGTGGGGAGAACCTATGTTCCTCTCTCCCAGCTACTCTCTCTTAACACACAGCCACACTGGGGACAGTTTGGCAGCAGGGCAGCACACAGCCAGTTGCCCTCTAGGGTGCAGGGATGTCATTTGCTTCACTCTCTGCTTTGCTTTCTGGCTGCATGCAGTGTGGGCCAAAAAAGGATTTATTCTACTGAACAGTGTGTAAAAGAGAGGATGTAAAACAATTCACACAATGGAACACTCTGCTGCGAGCGCCACTATCTTTTAAAGTTAGCCCCTGTCTGAAGACAATAGAATGAGTGATTCTCAAGAAGACATCATAAATTCACCAAGGAACACCATACAGCAGGATAAAAGGTTTATGGTTACAAAAATTTATTGATTCTATAATGACTAAGATAAAGTCTGTTTTTGCATGGTGAAAGATTATTTCAAAATTTTCTTTATCATAATAATCTTATTTAATTTTACACAATTACTGTGTTTAAAATAAAGATTTTTTTGGATATTAAACAAAACAAAACAGCACACACACACGACATATTGCCTAAATGCCATCGATGTGTAGCTGCTAAATAAAATGAAGTATTTAACTTTGAATTTGATTTCCAAAATAAGATGTTTGGGTAGAGCTTTTTTCTTAATGACTGTTCATGTGCAACCTTGGGTTACATTCCTTGTTAGTAATACATATTTTTCACCTCTACCTCTCCCCTACATTATTACTTCCTCTAGCCGTAGGACCAAGTTCCTGGAGGAGGAAGGGTCTTAGCAGCAATCAGTCATTCATTCATACATTGTCACATGCCACACATTTGCTCAGCTCTTTTTATGTACCATTTCAATTAATGCTCATAACATCTCTATATTTTAATAAAAGAGGAAACTAAGGATTAGCAAAGAAGGTATTGTGTACAAAGCTCTCCAGCAGTCAGGCGGAGCTGGGGATGATACACCCAGTCTTCCGGAATTCTAAGTTTCCATACCATGCTCTTTATGTTACTGCTTTTCCATAACATCTCTACAAAAGGAAAAAAACAAAGGCACCCCTCTCTTTCAGAGGTAAGGTGATTTTAGGTTCATTTAGGTACCCATTCTTGCAAAGTTAAGGAAAGATTGTGCTGTTCAGTGAATATTTTGCTAGGTCCAAAGCCAATTTCATTGACTTTAGAAGAGAATAATAGCACTTACATTTACATATAGCACTTGCAGGTCACCTTACTCCAGGCCTGGGGTAGGCACATAAAAAACTATAAAGAATCAAGCAGCCCCTGACATTTTGTCTAATGGGGAAATACATGTGCTAACTGATGTGATAAATACTGTGATTAACAAACAAAACAAGGGACTTTGGAAAACAGTGGAAGAAATGACTAACTCAGCCTGGGGCATCATGAAATATTTTTCAGGGAAGGTAAAATTCAAACTGCTTTGAAGGACGAAGAGGAATTTGCAGAGCAGGTAAATAAAGGGGGTAGGTTGAGAGAGGAGTATGCACAAAACATGAAGGTCTACACAGATGGTGAACTGGGGGAACTACAAATAGCTTAATCCTAGAGATTTATGCTTTATTCCAACTTTACAGACAGAATTTAGCTAAGCAGTAGATAATTTAGCTGAACAGCATAAGGATGGTTAATTTGGAAAGAGGAAAGGATACATTTCAATTTTGAGAATTGGCTTGGTTGGAGAAGAAGGATCGATACTTGGATAGGGGATCAAGATTTCTGAAAAGAGATGGGACTATTGGGCTGAAAATCTAGGCTTGTTTGGCAAATTACTCATAGAGATAGTAGTAGCTGAAGCTAGTACCTGAATTGCAACAATAAGATTTTCTAATCCTTGTAGATCTTCTCTTTTTTCTTTTTGTTATCCACTGAGGAGTTCTCCTGTTGTGTAAACTTCAAAACTCAGCTTCACACCTGTCTCAATAAATTGTCTCTAAGGAGAGAAGGAAAGAATTTAAGTGATCTGAAAAACATAATTTTGCCGAATTCATTTCTTTCATACAAATTCACAAAAACTCAGTTTGCTTATGTAAAAGTGATACTTATTATAGTCATAATTAAACATCAACATCTGAAGGAAGCTGACAATGTTTGGGCTAAGGGTTCCATTGCATCATTTCATTTGATTCCCTTTGCTACCCCTTAACATAGGTATTAAGTTTACCTCCCATTTTTTTCTAGGAAACTGAACACTAAGAAACAAGATCAGGGATTCTCCCCTGTGTATTACAATTGAGGTTCCCCTCCAAAAAAAAAATAATAATTCTGAAAACAAATGCGTTTTTTTAAAATATATATGCATTTGTGCTTACTATGTGTGCAAAATATTTTTTTATGACTTCCAAGGTGATATAAAGATAATACATTCCTTCTCCTCAAAACTTATACATGAGTGAGAGGCAGGTGAGTATCCAGGAATGAGTTGGAAAGGTCAGATAGAGCTGCATTTGAATCCTAACTATGCTACTTCCTTGATTGGTCAATTTACCTGTGTGAGGCTCAGCAGCCACAGTAATAAAATGAAGATTATATCTCCTCCCTCAGGGGGTCTGGGTGATAAAATAATAATAATAATAATAAAATAAAAAATAAAATAAAACAATATGACACAATACAATACAGTATAATACTAAGACCAAGAGAATCAGGAGGTCTGGGATGAGGCCCAAGAATCAGTATGTTTTAAAGCCTTCCTAGGTGATTTTTCTCTTCAGCCCACATTGAGAGCCACTGGGTCAGACATTTTGCTATTTGAGTATTGGCTTCCCCATCAATAGCTGTAGGACCTGGAACATTGATTTATATCATGTATGTGATGGCAATGGTACTAGGATTTGCTGATATCAGGGCTGCTTTGAGGATTAACAAAAATACAGTGTGTAAAGCTTGGCATGTGGCTGCCACCTAAGAGGAACCTATGCAATCATGTGGGGATACAGGAGCCCATTTGCAAAGCACCTGATTACATAGGAACTGTGGGGGTCCTCAGAGACACAGAACATTTAAGGAGACATTTCTGGAATCTAAGGTCTGGGTGAAGCTAGCATACAGTTCTGGGTCAAAGGTAGATAAAGGTAGACACTGCCTTGTACCAGAGCCTCAGGTCAGAGGAGATGATGCCTACTTCTTTAAAGTCCTTAGTCCTGATGTCCAGCTAGGGGCATATTTTAGCTAAATTTGCTGGAAGGGCAGCATTTGTGGAGTGTCTCCTATGTGCTAGACATGTTCCCATTTATTATTTTACATGATTCTCACAGCAACCATGTGTAATGGATACATATTTCCTCTTTTTACAGAGGAAGAAACTGAGGCCCAGACTTGTTCAAGTCACACAGGAGAACCAGGTCTTCCTGACTTTTCACCATACCTCAGCCACCTCCTTGCAGTCATAAATTGGGCTTACTCCCCAGGTGGAGGGGTTTGGTGTGGGGGGAGTCTGAGCTCCTCAAACACCCATGTCTTGACTTCAGTCAACTCCTATTTTTAAACTCATTCTTTTCAAAGTCTCCCTGCTTTATTTTTTTTCTTTTAACTTCCCCTGTTTATTTTACATGAAGACTTTTAGGTAAAATTCTTAAGAAAGAAAGAAAGGAAGAAAGAAAGGAAGAAAGGAAGAAAGGAAGAAAGGAAGAAAAGAAAGGAAGAAAGGAAGAAAGAAGAAAAGAAAGGAAGAAGGAAGAAAGGAAGGCTGGAAGAAAGGAAGAAGAAAAGAAGAAAGGAAGAAAGGAAGAAAAAAAAGGAAGAAAGAAGAAGAAAGGGAAGAAAAAGGAAGAAAGGAAATAAAAGGAAGAAAGGAAGAAAGGAAAGAAAGAAAAGAAAGAAAGAAAGAAAGAGAAAGAAGAAGAAAGAAAGAAAGAAAGAAAGAAAGAAAGAAAGAAAGAAAGAAAGAAAGAAAGAAAGAAAGAAAGAAAGAAAGAAAGAAAAGAGAAAAGGAAACACACTTAGATCATGCAGTTTGTGAGAAACAGAGCTGAAATTTGAGATCAAGTCTGGCTGGGAGTCCAGTGCAAATAAATTTTGCTATCCTTTGTGCAGCTAACTCTCCCATTTCTTTCCAATTACCTGCCAGTATGGTAACAATTATTTAATACAATTAAGTAAAAGTTAAATGTTATCAATTTTTAATGATTCTGAACTTGTTTCGCATAGTCATTACTTTTACAGAGGTTTGCTCACTTAGTGTGGTTGAGCAAATAGAATTTAGATAAATCGAAAAAAAAATATTGGCTACAGTGAACAATTTATGACTCTGTCAAGATTTCTGTAGTTTACAACCTGGAAGCAGCCCTGTGCTCACTCAGAAACTCTTTTAGTGTTCGAAAAGAGGTACACATAAAATACCATTACTTTTATTCTTTAAAGTTGCCTAATCATGAGTGAATATAACTAGGGTAAGCCTTAATAAAACAATCTTTTTCAGGCTTAGTATAAGATACTTTGGAGAACAAAGTTAACCCTGAAAACATTTAGCTGTAAGATTCTTAAATTTCTATCATTAGTTTCTGGAAACTAATTTGGATAAAATAAGAACATTTTCATGTATTTGCTAGGAAGATCCAAGTTATGTATTAACTATTTAAATGATTTCACATTTATATTTGTTTTAAAAAATTACTTTCCCATTTTTTTTTTTTAGCAGATAGGAGTAGACATGAGTGACAGGAGAATGAAGGCCCAACCTAGAGATCTCCAGGACTGCCCAGAAACACCCATTTTGTGGTTAAAAACATCCTTACATTAAAAATACAAGAAAAGTAAAAAAAAAAAAAAAGCTACTGGTTTAGACCGCCCACAAATGCCTGCACAGTTAGTACACACACTGTCCTTCCTTGACCTCGTTATACCATCATTATGATATCATACATATACCTGGAAGTTCATGAATCTAATTATAACAGAGTGAATTCTGGGTAACCACAGCCACAGTTGAAAAAGGGTTATGGAACAGCCAAATGTCAATAAAATGACCTCATGTGCCAATCATCTAACCACCCATCAAGTGTTAATATAAGGTTTACTTCCTGAATTCTACAGGTCTACTACCATCTCTGGCATAGCCTGTTTCTCTCTTGAAGTGTTCTTTAATAAATCTTTCCCTAAGTTTCACTGATCTGTAATATATTTCTGCATTGACAGAAAGACCGAGGTCCCCTCAGCACCTCTGGGGCAATGAGGGATTTAGATCACCTCCAGTGGTGACATGGCCCTGATGGTCTTGGTAAGGCTCAGGTCTCATCCCTCTTGGCTAGAAGCCCCTCTTTTTCTGTCATCGGACCACTCTTACCCCTGAAACTTCTCATTTTTTCCTGAGACCAGGGATGCAGGTGTCCCTTTCTCACCACTTTCTTTTACAATCTATTACCTTACAACTGTTTTCTGCTCCCTAATTGTCTTCTCTGCCTCTGATCTCAATTGCCTCTCCCATGCCGGAGAGCCACACTGCAGAGTAAGACCTATGTTTCCTTTCCCAATTCCCTTGGTAGGAGAATTCGGTGCAAGTACATAGTACTCCTTGTAGTCCCCTGCATATTAGCTGATGAAGATATCTGCCACTAACCACTGAGCTCTGGGATGCCAGACTCCTAGTCATGACCCCAAGACATTGGGCTCTCTGACTTGCAGTTGTTTGTTCTCCTTTTCAGATGAGAAACTAACCGTCTCTACTTTCCAAGAGTCCTCTTGGCTATATTCTAGCTCATTGGGCTCAGTTTAACCCACAGATTCTGGAGAAAAAGAGACATTGTCTTTTGCAATATCCCATGACCACAGTATAAACTTCCTGATGGGGAATCTTGGCCAATTAGTGGGAGAATTGATTATAATTCTATACTCCAATTAGATCTTTATTGTAAATGGCAGGGTAAATGGTCCAAGACACCTTATATCCAAGCCTTTTTCTTACTCTGGAAAAACAGTTCCTTCTTGCAGAAATGCAGGTTAACCACCCTAGCCTTACTATGCTCTAGTAAGTTCCCCTCTTCTTTTTGCTGTTTGCCCCTATTGAGGGGTAAAATGGCATCTAAGGCCTCTCCTTCCCCTCCCCCATCTTCTTTGTCTTCAAACATGTGCCAATCACCATCTTGTACTTAGGCTCCATCCCAGCACCATCTTCCTCTGAAAAAAATCTGCCACTTTAAATTCATGTGTTCTGAAGCCACTCTTTTACCTTCTGAACTTTTCAACTTTATCACACACTCTCACTTTTCAGTTTCCGTTGTGTTTGTTGATAAGTAGCTATACCTTCAGGGGCATCCTTGAAAGAGAGGGTCTCAAGCCTCTCAGAGACAATGGAATGCATTCAATGATTCGGTTCTAAATTTATTTTAAAATTATCTTAAAGGAATTCTTACAGCATGCAAAGCTTTGGTCATCTCTGAGCAAAATCCTAAATTAGTCCATCTGCCAGAAACATAATTTGGATCAAATTTTTCCTCAGAGTTTGCATTATTCCTGAGACATAAAACCTAGAGTTTTAAAATGAAAGCTATGAGATCTGTCTGCTTTTATGTTTATGTATATCTACGTATGTATGTTCTAGAAACAGCATATTTCTGCTGTTGTTAATTTATATTATTAAATTGGCTTAAATAAGCACTTATGTATCAATTCTCAAAATACAACAGATTAACTCAAATATTTTTCAGAACTACATGCCTAAATTTGTCAATCTGAAAATCGCTAATTGCATACTTTTAGTTGTCATTAGGAATTAAGGTTCTAAGGGTTATGAATTATAAATTAATATTGGGGAATATGATGTATGTTTTCTGAGAGGGCCTCGGAAAGTTGTAGAAGGCTTGTAGAAAGGAATTCTGAGAAAGGAAATTTTATGTATGGTCAAGCCGAACAAGATTAAAATAAATTTAATGAAGTAAATTAAATACCAAAAGTAAGCCAAAGCAAAATTAAAGTTGGGTTTTCTCCCACTGCTAAATAGGACAAAGTTTCTTGGACTATCAATCTGCTATTAAAAGTTTTCTGCCTAAGAAACAAAAATTCCATGGTTTATGCATTTATTTTTATTATTAAAGTGACTTTTCAGGAGATTATGACCTTCAATAATCTGCAATGTCTATTTTAAAGGATTATTTTTCAGAGAAAAACAAATTTCTGTGTCAATTGCTTTGTAATCAGATCTATAATCGTGTCATTTTAAGTTTTAGTCACTTACAGACTCATTATTTTACTCTGATACTTTCATAAACATGTTTCATCTTCAAAAAATAGAGGACTCCAACATATTCCAAAATACAGATCTATGAGAGTAAACTTTCAGATTATACCCTTTGAATGGACAAAGATTTATAGAACTCTAAGGAATAACTGTATTCATGAAATACTTGCAAGTGGTCAAGAATTGATTATATGGCACTAAATAAACTGAGGATAATTTTTAAAAAATCTTTTGTTGTCCAATTAAAAGGAAACTTGTTTTTTTTAAAACAACCTATAACAATTTGGTAAATTATACCTTCGTAAACAGGACTGGAACATTTATTTTTTCTCCTTACTGACCCCTCCAGAATCTTGAAACTCTTATTGAGTATTTTATTTTCATGGCAATGTGATTGTTTGCATAAGTTCAGTAAGAATCTGTAACAGGACATGATGGGAAACTGGTTTTTATTACCAAGCATTTGACTGGAATATCACGTTTGAGAGAGAAACACATAGACCCGGACATGACCAGGAAGCTTTAAGGAATTAACATTTACTTATGGAAACCAGTAAAAGCACTTGGAAATATTGGCCTGGTATCTTGTTATATGATTCCCAGAAGCCTTCCCATGTGAATAAAGAATATCATATCATGGCAGGTGCAGGAACCTCAAAACATTTTGGGGACCTCAAACAGGGAGAAACTCACCCAAAACCTATAGGTATCATAGGCATCCTCTGATGGCAAGTCCTTGCTTTCACTTTTCTGGCCTTGTAAGGTCATTTAAATTCAATCTGAAGATCCCTCATGAAAGATTTCAGCAAAGCAGAATTAAAAGTATCTACATGGTTAATTAATATTCTTGCTGGACTTATGTAAATGAATAGGCCAAGTTTAATGAAAGAACTTATGTTACAGATAAATTAGTGTTAATTTGGCTATCTTTGGTAAAAATAGGGGTGATTAGAGAGAAAAAATATGTTTCAATAGAAATTATGATATACCTTTGTGGATATTAGATTCTAGGACTATTCGTTATCTTTTGGGTTTTGTTTTGTTCTCTACTTGTAAATTTGATTTGATTCTGAATTATTCTAGTTTCCTCCAACATCTGCCTATGACTCTCCAAACATGTTTCCAACTTTTCTACCATTTTTTTTTTGACTAAGAATCACTGAAAACTAAATCTGTCTTTCTAAAAAGCCATGCAAGCTAAAGATAAACAATAATATAAAATTCAAAAAAATTACAACAACAGTTCATGCTTAAATAATCTCAGTGACTGATGCTGTGTAAACACAGAAAGTTTACCTTAACAACTGATGCCATCATCAGGAACATTTTAAACTGCAAAAGATGCTTCTAGCCTTATACCATAAAAGAATAATTTGAAAAATATTAGACATGTGAAGAAGCAGGAAAATGTCATCTATAATCAAGGAAAAAAAATACTCAATAGAAGCAGAATCCAAGAGGACCCAGATGTTAGAGTTAGCACATGAGGTTCTTAAAATAGCTATTGTAAATATATTCAAGGATACTCAGAAAGAAATGGATATATTGAATAAACAGATGGGGAGTATCAGCAAAGAAATAGACTCTAGCATGGGAAATTAAGGCTAACCTAGACCTATAAAAACATTTTAACATCTACAACAATCACATCAAACCTCCTCCTACTAATTCAGTCTTTTCCCCCTCTGGAATAATACTTTCTTTCTTTAATAATGGAGATCAAGTTTCCTTTTCTTTTTGCATTCTCAGTAATTTCTCTTCAGGCCCTTCCCTTGGCAAATTTTCTTTCTCACAATGGTCATGGACATTCCTAATCTGGCCCCAAGTCCTTACCAATCTTTTGGCAGGGATTTCTATTCTAAATGCCCAGGTCCAGGAAGTCACTAATCATACCCTTTTCTCAAAGGAAACCCCTTCAGTTCCCCTCTTTGAGCTTGACTTGCAAAGGCCGCCTATTTACACATTTTTCAGCTGAGTACTTGACATTGCCACCTCTGAATGCCTTTATATTCACTAAAATAATCAATCAGATATTCTCTGGAACTCAAATGGGGAATCTATTCTTTATGGACTTTCCAAGTTCTAACTACAGTCATACTCTCCTTTATGTGAAGCAAACCTTATAGCTCAGGGGAGTATTACTAAGGAACAGGTCTATCGGTACAACCAAGCTAGGGTAAATTTTACTATCCAGACCCTCACCCAGACTTCCTTTTCAGCCAACGTAGACTCCTCTAAGGGAATCTATTGGATTTGTGAGCAAAAAGCTTATTTCATATTACCCCCTGGATGGACAGGACTTTGTTCATTAGGCTATATGAGCTTATATAGATATGTTTATTGCGTGGGAAAACTTTTTGTTTCCATACCCTATATATCAACCATGCTGCTTACAAAAACATCCTACTTCCTTACTTATTTCATTAGATATTGCTCTAACTTTTTTTGCAGGTATCATGGGGCAACTACAGGTGGTCCTACACTCAGTTATCAAAGGAAACTGTTGAAAGAAACAGCTAAGGCCATCAAAGAAACTGCCTTTGCCCTAACCCAAGTCCAGGAACAACTAGATTCCTTAGAGGACATAGTACTTCAAAACCAGAGGACCTTAGATCTTCTGACAGCAGGACAAGGGAAAATATGCACTTACCTCCGATAAGAATGCTATTTCTATGTCAACCAGTCAGGTCAAGTTTCCACATCTATCCAAAACATCTTCATATCAGCAGAAAAGATAGAACACCTTGGCATCCGCACTCTTACTGGAAATTGGCAGTTGTGGTTACAATCTCTTCTCCTACTGCTCACCGTTCCTCTAATCTTATTTTGATATGCCTCCTTCTAAGACCGCCCCTCCTAAACTGCCTTGTTTAATTTTTACCCCTTAGAGTCCAGGCAATTCATCTCCAGATGATTCTTCAAGGAAGATATAATTCAATCCAATCAACAGATCCTATACCATACTGCTGACCCGTAGATGGGCATCAACAGCCTTCACCCTGAGTCAACAGAGAGCAAGTATACGGACCCAATCCTCCACCTTTGCCCCATTTCAACATGGAGTAGTTAGAGCAGTCATCACCTAAGAATCCCAATAGTTTGGGCCCCTAATACTTGAAAAGGAAAATATTAGGCAGTTAGATAGACATGAGCGATGGGAGAATGAAGGCCCAATCCAGAGACTGCTGTTAAAATCTCCCAGAACACCCATTTTGCAGTTAAAAAGGCCTTTACATCCTAAAATACAAGGAAACAAACAAACACTGATTTAGGCCAGCCACAAACGCCTACACGGTTAGTACATATACTGACCTTCGTAACCTTAGCCTCATTATACCATCATTATAATATCATATATATGCCGAGAAGTTCATAAATCTAATTATAAGAGACTGAATTCTGGTTAACCTCTTGTGCAGTAGACAAAGAGTTATGTAACAGTCAAATGTCTATCAAAATGACCTCACATGCCAGTTAGTTAATACCTCTCTCTGAAACCACATATCTAGGGCTAATATAAAGTAAACTTCCCGAATTCTATGAGGCTGCGGCCATCTCCCGTGTAGCTCATTTCTCTCTTGAAACATACTTTAATCAATCTTACTTTTCCTAAATTTCACTGATCTGTAATTCTTTACTATGTTGGCAGAAGAAAACAAGGTCCCCTCAGTGCCACCAGGGCAAAGACAGATTTAGATCACCCCAATGACAACATTTTCATTTTATTATTTTTTAATTTAAGTATAGTTGGTATACAATATTATATTGGTTGTATTAGTTTCAGGTATATATTTTCCCACTTTAAAAATTTTCTTCTATATGTCAGATATTTCCCACAGATCAAAATTTAGTAGAATTCATGATGCAAAATTATTTGAAGCAGAAGGTACAAACACTGTTTCAGTTTTCAGATTTTTGTTTGTTTTTTATGGCATATGTTGTTTTGATTTAAAAAAAAAAAAAGAAACCCATGACAGTAGTGAAAGAAAAAATTTCACATAAACCTGAACTTTATGAATGCCTAAAGAAAATTTTCAAGAAAGGCTACCATCTCCTTTAACTGAAAGAACATAGCTCCTAGATTATATGAACTTGAGAGATCAGCTTGTCTGAGAGCCTTAAAAGAAAAATGTCCATTCTTTTACTACTCAGGGCCATTTGAACTGTCAGGACTAGAGTATTTATGTCTAAAAAGCTTTATAATACTCTGAACTGATCTGATCTGAGAGAAAACCAGCACTTCAGGACAGCTTGTGTGATACATTTCAAGATTAGAATGAAACTTTAGTGTTCTTTACATAAACTAAAATATATATGTCAATTTAAAAAATAAACTTTTAGTTTTATCTTGCCATAAGCTCTGAAACAATGGTGTGGGAGAGTAACCTAATTTTCTCCATTCATTATGGTTTGTAGATAACTTTCAGTTATCTGAACTGATGGTTATTTTGTCCTGAGAAGGAGGCCCTGTTATTATATGAAGGTATCATGGATATTAATTTATCTCTGAATTACTCTATACTTTAATTGGATTCTTCTTTGAAAACCTGCTTTAAATATTGCTAACATCAAAATACCTTGTTGTGGGGTAAACATTGTTTTTGTAACAAGAAGATTAATGGATTTGATTTCTAATTGTGCTTCCTTACTGAAAGATATGCTTTAATTCAAAGAATGTACCTGATATTTGTTTTGATGGGGATGGGTAGAATAGAACCCTTTATATTCTAACAAAAGGACATTCAACAGTTTAGTTAATCTAGGGTTGATTCTCTAGTCCTAAATCTACAAACTCTGCCAACTTTGAATATCATAAGTAAATAAAAGACTATAGACTTTCTAACTCTTTAACAGTCTGAAGCAGAGGACAAAAAAAAACAAAAAAAAACAAAAAAAAACAAAAAAACACACAAGTAAAAAGGAGCCAAATGCAAATATAATTATATATCCAGTGTTCTCTATATTACGGGTTTGGAATAAAACTTCTGCATAATCCACTCAGGGAATCTTTACAGTTCTAAACCCATCTTTGGCACCATTTATTATTTCTATGCTATGACAGCCTACCATTTTCAGCTTAACTAGTAGAGAGAAGTGAGTTTCTTAACAACTTAATTTTTAGGCTATAATTATCTACCAATAAGAAACTGACAGCACTACTAAGAATTTCTTCTCCTTTCTGCATTTTTATTCATCTCTGCTAAGAATAGCTCTGCCACATTTTAAAAATCTCAGCAGTGGTAAGATACACAACACATCATCTATCTATCTATCTATCTATCTATCTATCTATCTATCTATCTATCATCTATCATCTGTCATCTTTATCTACCCATCTAACATCTAGATAATTGACATAATATTTGAAGTCAGAAATTGTTGAAAAGGTCTAGGGCCATGCTACCATGAACAAGCCCGATCCCATCAGATCTCGGAAGCTAAGCAGGGTCTGGCCTGGTTAGTACTTGGATGGGAGACCACCTAGGAAGACCAGGTGCTATAGGTGTAAAAAATAAAAAAAAATAAGAGATTGTAAACTGACAAGGTCTTTGCAATCTGTGAGGTCAACTAAAGGTTGCCTTGCCTAAAAAAAATAAAGAAAAAAAGAAATTGATGAAAAGAGACCACATATTTTATACTCTGAATTTATATGAAGAAAACATCTTTAACACTTATAAATATAGATATTCAGTTTATACATTATCTTCATTTAAGGTTCATCTTCATTAGTTGAAACACTAATACTTGGGCATTTTATTCTCTTGAGGGGTTAACTAAATTAACATCATAATATTGCTTGACTCTAAAGAACAAAGAGTTCTGGTTAAACATGGAATATTGACAACATGTGTCAATCTCCTCTTCCTAGTAAAACCCAAATAAAGTGACAGCACAAGAATACAAAACAAAAAACAAAAACAAAACAAAACAAAAAAATTATTAACTCATAAATACAATGGAGAGATTCTAGCAAAACTTTTATACTAATTCGAGAAAGACAGAATTGGAGGAATAATGAATGACTTAGCAAAATGGGAGAAATAAAAATTATAATTTGAAAGCCTGATTCTGAGGTGCAGGCCCCATAGGAAGCAGCTATGACCAGATCATTGTCTGAAATCTGTCTTCAATTTCTTTCTCCTATTCTCAGGTGGGGACTGGCCTGTCCTGACTCTTGCTAGAGACCACGTTATTGTTCTCTGCAAAGACCAAGCTACAGAGGCCCCAGTCACAAGAAAAGGCAGAGATTCTCTGTGGGGCTAAAAATAAGGGAGGTAAGAGTGGCCTCCTTTTCTTATGCAAACTTAAAACCCTCCCCCACATACAATGTGGAAAACTCCACCCCGGAGAAATGGAATGGTTAAACAAACAGACACATAAACAGAGACAGAGATGTTTGGGGTTCCCCTCCAGGAAAAGGCCAGTGTTCTGCTTGTTCTATATAGTAACTCCCATCCAAAAATTTCTACTTGTCCTCATGACTTCTGACCAGCTCTTACTGCCTCTGTCTTAAATCTGAAATGACAGCCCAAATTACCAGACATTTTAGGAAACCTCAAACTGGAAGGAGTAAAACCTAAATAAGAGAGGAGGGAGAGAAGAAGTAAACCCATATTTATATGGGCAAATAAATTTCGACAAAAAAAAAAAAAGTCCAAAACATACATTGGAGAAAAGAAAGCCTCTTCAATAAATGGTGCTGGGAAAACTGGAAAACCACCTGAGAAAGAATGAAACTAGACTGTTGTCTATTACCACACACTCAAACTAAACTCTCAGACCTTGGACTTAAAGAGGATTTAATGAATTTGACCTCAAAAGCAACGGAAGTAAAAGCTAAAATAAATGAATGGTACTATATCAAACTAAAAAGCTTCTGCTCAGCAAAATAAATCGTATTAAGGTAAAGAGACAACCATCTAAATTGAAAAATATGTTTTCAAACAATGCCTCCAATAAAGGCCTAATATCCAAAATATACAAAGAACTCATACAACTCAATAACAACAAGAACAAAATGATCCAATCAAAAAATGGGCAGAGGACCTGAACAGACACTTCTCCCTAGAGGACATACAAATGGCCAACAAATATTTGAAAAGATGCTCAGCATCACTAGCTATTAGGAAAATGCAAATTAAAACCACAATGAGATACCATTTCACATCTGTTAGAAACACAGAACAAAACAAAAAATATATTAAAAACATTGTAAAAAAGAAGTCCTTAAAATAAGCAGAAATCTGTTACTAATATTTCAAAAACAAGAATTACATGAAGAGGAAGATAAAAGATAAAGTTGATAATATCTTCTAGAAAATAAGGGAAGAATGACAAAAACAATAACAAATAGTTTAGAATAGTTAACAAAATTAGGAATTGAACTAAAAAGAGCCAGAATTAATAGATAATGCAGAAAGAAAAAAAGAAAAAAGAAAAAAATTGGAAAGTATCAACAAATTTATGAAAACAATTCTCAGAATTGAATGCCATGAATCTGTTCCTAATTGAAGGGCACCGAGTCCTGCAGCCATAAACATAAAACATTTACATCAAGGGGCCTTATTGTAAGAGAAAGATCCTATACAATCCTAGAGGGAGAAATAGTTCATACACAAAAGAATGAGAATCGCAATGGAGTTAGTCTTTTCTAGTGCAACATGAAAGGTAGGAAACAGTGCAATAATGACTTTAAAGTTCAGAGGAAATATTCTTTCCATTCCATAATTCTTTTCCAGAAAAAAATAATCTTGTGCAAATAAATACAAGCAAATAAAAAAATGGAGAAATTATTAAATATGGTGATAGAGTGATAGAATGAAAATAATTAGAAATATGGACCACAAGAAACTGTCAAAGTTTTGAAAGTGTCTGCCTCTAGAAAGATAAACTAGATAATAGAAGGTGGACTATATAGGATTGATAGAAATCCTTCTTTTGTAATCCAGGCATTTTTGATCTATTTGACTTTTTTCTAACTTTTTTCTAACTTATATCAATTTATTTGACTATTAAAATTAAAAATTAACTTAAAATAAAAATGAAATAAAATTAACTGAGATTAGTTACCAGATTTATTTATTTATTTGTTTGTTTGTTTGTTTGTTTGTTTGTTTTGCATAGCAATTCCTTTTTAATAGCAACTTCCCTAGGGTTTTTGTAAAGAAACACATTATTCTAAAATCTTTTTTAATAAATTCTATAATACTACTTAAAAAAATGCTTTTTGAAATGATCTTGAAATATTTGAAATACAACTTTAAGATTCTATTAGAGATTTTTTAAAAAGTTAATAGTAGACAAATAAACATTATTTTAGTCAGCTGAGTCCATTTAAATGGATATGGCAAAAATAACAAACAAATATCATCTTGTCAGCACAGTTTTTTATATCTAAGTATATTTTTCTAAAAAATATGTACTCTAACAATTCATTATTCAGGATAATATCTTGATCATGAAAAAAATGTTTATTTCTAAAATTTTTATACAATTGTTACAAAAGATCAGAATCTAGATTTAGTGAAATAATTGGAAAATAATATTTATTGTAATTTATTATGGAATGGTAATTAGCCATTTAAAAAATTAGTAAATGGTAGTGATGGTTGTGTAACAATGTGTTCCCATATACAAAGGGCTTTCTGCTTTTGGTGTTCTATTCAAGAAGGAAGACAGGGTTGTACTTAGGCAATTTTATTTATTTGCATCAAGTAAAGGAGACAGAGGATTCATATCCAAAGCTCTGCCTTTGGAAAGGAAGGATTAGCCATTGTTTATATACATTATTTGGATAATAACATGTTGATTTCTTCTTTGTAGTTAACTAAATTTATCCAGTTGGGTCAAAGTCATTTGTTTATACCTGTGTCTGTGAAATACTGTGCTACGTTTTACCATTTAGCAAGAATAGCATTTAGTAAGAACTACTCAGACCTTGAGATCCTTATCCTATCAAACATAACTGTACTTAACATCACTGAAATGTAAAACTAAAAATGGTTAAAATGGTAAATGTTATGTCATATATACTTTACCATAATAAAATAGTTTAGTGAATATAAAAATGTATAAAGAAGAAAATAAAAATCTATTTAATATCACAAAAGATTAAGAACTTTGTTTATTTCTTTCTAGACAATAACATTTTCCATACTTCAAAATTACAGTATTCTTTAGTTCATATTATATGTAAAAGTTAGTATTTGCTAATTTGTTAATTTCTTTTATGCTGAATATTCTTCAAAATAATTTTATTTACTATTAGCCAATAATATGACTACATCACAGTTTACTTAAGCAAGCCCTTAGTGTTGTACATTTAGCTATCATTTACAATGGTTTGCTAGTATAGATAGTACTAAAAATATTCTTACACTTTGTCACTTTGTCAATATCTACACTTACTTTCTAAGTATATTCCTAAAATATATTCTTGGAATTAAGGTTACAGAATCAATATATATGACCTATCATTGGACCCTTCATATAAATTTTATAAAATTTTTTTCCAAAATGTCACAATTTACATTTCCAACACTATACTGGTGCTTGTCTGAATTCCTTACCCTTAGGATTATATAAGCTTTATAAATAATTGTTTTCTGCCATTGAGTTTTGGGATAATTTGTTATAAATCCATAACTTCAAAAATCATACTACATAATCATGTATCTTTTCTTCTGCAAATAAAGTTTTTCACTTGGCTATACCAAGTTATAAATTTGACTCATACATATGTTGGCATCTGTTTTGCATTCTAAACCTACACTTAAATTCTATGCAAATGAAATAGTGTTGTTTATATATTGATCCATTCTGTCTATGCAAAACCATAAGAAAGAAACAATTTTTTAAAATACCAAAATAATTTATCAATTTTAGCTTGGATGATAAGTGGTTATAGGTTCATTCTTTTAAAACTTGAATCACACCACAAGCATACTTTACAGTGACAATGTGACAAGGGGACCTGGGGACATTGGTTTTAAATACAGCAAAGACTACCATGAAATGATTATTGTACATAATGTAGTTTAGAAAAACTGAACTATGATGTTGGGTTATAAATTAGACAAGGACTCAAATAGTATAATTAATGTTAAACAAAAGAAATGTCTCTGAATGAACATACAATGGAGAAGGGTCACTTTTTAAAGTCTGAAGGCTGCTCAAATGCATAAAGTGGTGCTATATAGAAAAAACGGACAAAATGTAGAGATTTGTATATTGGATTTTTCATGTGAGAAGAAGCAATAAACAGTTATTTTCTAAACTCTTCCTTCTAAATGAAATCATATAGAGGCTTTGCTTTTAATTTTTTTGATTCTAAAATTTTCCTACCAAAAAATATAAAAAAGTAAAGTATGAACTTTTACTATTATATAAAATTTTTTCTTCGAACATGATTTAAACACCTGTAAAGGGAACAGTTAATTTTAGAACTTAATAGAATGAGATTTTGAGGTTTTCCTATATGTTAATATTAAATCACCAAAATGTGCAGTAGAAATTGAACTAAATCGATATATTCTCTCGATAATATTGGCAGTCATTAGGCTACCCAAAGCTTGCTTGTATTTTAAAATCATTTTAATTCTAGTTTTAAAAACCGGAGAGTAAATGTATCCTATGCTGTACATTTGACAGACTGGTTTGATTTTGGAGGTCCTGGATCAAGTAAAGCTTGACTTTGGATGTGAATCTGGTCCATGTCAACCCTGCTAACACAGCAAACAGAAAGAAGAGAAGAAAATTCAGGGTTCCCTCAGGCCACAAAAAAATTATATACCTTGCAGCAATTAGAAATGCAGTCTGACACTGTCATCTGTAAAGACTATAGTCTGCTTTCAAGTCACGGAAGGGAAATTCTATTTTACCAGCAGTCCAACTTACTTTCTGGCTTATTCTTTAAAAACAAAACAAAACAAAACAAAACAAACAAACAAACAAAAACACAATTAACAAGGTAGCTGATATTTGCTGTATTAGTTTTTCAGTTTTGTTGTTCCCTAGGTTCTTTTCCCTCCCCAATGGCTACCTTTAAAAAAGTTTTAAGTAATAATCTAGGGACATACTCTACAGCATATGGTACAATTGAGAATCCCTACCAAAGTAAAGAATAGTTTACTTTGAATATAAGATTCCTGGGGATTTCTTTTAACAAATAATTTGTGGATGAAGACAAGAGAAATATACATTTACTTTGCATCTATGATGACTCATCGAGGTGATCCTGTAACATTTTTATATTTACATATATGTTTTAACATACATAAAAATATTTTCAACTGAGAAGGCCATGTCAGAGAAGCAAGACAACACAGCAAGTGGCCAAGGGGCTCAAGCTCTGCAGTCTTTGGCATGTACTCAACAACTATAAGCTTTTAGCCATGGTTTCTGTGTGAGAGAAGGGATGAACAAATGGATAAATTAAGGAAGAAATTAATGTATGGACAAACTATGAAATGCAAGGTGTTAAAAAATTAAGAAGTATTTCCCAAGCTTAAAATGAATTAGGGCATAGGAGTAATACACACATGCACCTATACAGTGAAACAGGATATGATAGTGCCTTAAAATCAAAGATTTATGATTACTCAACGAAACAAGAAATTATGTCAAATAAAGGCTTTATATGGGAGATGAATAAATCTGAGTTGGAGATAGATAACTAAGAAGGTTTTAGGGGGCAGCATAAAGTGGGTATTTCTAGAGGAGAGAATTCTAAACAAGTAGGTTCCTAAAAAATCATACATTGTATTTCTATCAAGATAATAAACAAAAGTACTGATTTGTGAAATTGGGCATTAAAATACTCAATGTATATATATATTGATCATATTGTACAATATCAAGACATATTGAGAGAATGTAATATGGAAGAAGAAATGACCAGGGCAGGAAGAACACTAACAAAAGACATTAGAAAGGAACAAATACCTGCTCTGCTGTGGAGGAAGTGTCATTTTAACTTTTGGTAGTATTGGCAAATATGGTATGATGGTGGCAAATAGTTGTAGAATTTTACCATGTGCCATTTTTTTGCTAAGAAATTTACTTATATTATCTCTTGTAACCTTGGAAATAACTTTCCAGGTAAGCGTTAACTCCATTTGATGTTGAAAAAATAGAAGCTGGAAGTTAGATAACTCGTTCAGAGTCATACAGGTAGGAAGTGACAGAGCTATGATTTGAATATCGTTTGTCAAATGTCAAGGCCCAAGGCAGGAAAATATTTGAGTTGAACTGTGAAAAATGGGTAGAGTTTCACTTCATTGAGATGGTTTGTATTGATCAGTATGCACTGGAGGGATAAAGGGAATGAAGTCTTGAAGGTGAAGGGAAAAAGTTTAGTTTGTCAAAACATAAAGAATATTTTGAGGAGTAATGGGAGAGGAACTAAAACGGTAGTTTGGAATAAAGAAAACAAACGAGCAACAATAACAGCGAGAGAGAGAGAGAAAGAGAGAGAGAAAGAGGGAGAAAGGAAGGGAGGGAAGGAGGGAAGGAGGGGGAGAGAGAATGAAGGAGGAAGGGAAGGAAGGAAGGAAGGAAAGAGGGAAGGAAGGAAGGAAGGAGGAAGAAGGAAGGAGGGAAGGAAGAAAGGAAGAAAAGAAGGAAGGAAAGAAAAGAAGAAAAGGAAAGAAAAGAATAGAAAAAAAGGAAAAGAAAGAAAAGAAAAGAAAGAAAAAAAGGAAACCTTGTACCTGGTTAAAGAATTCTCCTATGCATGAAGCAGTGACTATTAAATGGACTGGATTGTGTAGGGGGGGAGGACAGTGGCTATGTCTTATTTACCATCTTTTTTCCCTATAGTATTTAATAAAATGCTTTAAAAATGTTTGAATAAATGTTAAAAATTAATAATCGGAATTGAATTTAGAAAGATTTATTTACAAAGGCTTTGTACACAGATAGAGGGAGACAGTTTTTAAAGACTATTATATACTTGATATACTACTCTCACACTGTTGAAATTTTTCTAGGCTAAATTCATATTTCATGTCAAAAGAACAGTAAATTGTTCAGTAAATGGTTTGCTGTCGGTAGATGCAGGTCCGAACTCGTATGCTTTTTGTTCATATTATTTTCCCGCTAGGTTATAATTATTATTCCTATACTTATAAATTCTAATTTTTCCTAATCAGTCTTTTATATAGTGTTATTCACTCATAAGATATTTTTCATACAAAGAATAGCCGGAGCCCTGTTATTTTCAGAGTTGTGAGATCAACATGTAATTCTGAGGTTCGGTTGCACTTCTGGTACCTACCACCCTAAATAAAATTAAGATAATTCTGAATCACATGAATTTCTGCATTAGGCAATGACATTTGAAAAACACCAGGGTTTTTACATTTTCTATACCTCTAGCAAGTCACTTGGCTGAATTGTTCCTAGTTGTATTTATGTTTATTTCCTGGCTAGAATTGAAGTGCAATCTTTCAGAGCTCATGACTCTCGCCATGTTGTGTTGTTCTAAAGTTACCTAAAGTGTCTCATGCCTTAGACTTAAATCTAGAAATGACTCTTATTTCTGTTTTCTGGTCATTATAGCTTAGAGATCATCAGTAAAATATCTTTATAAATACAATTTACATTTCTCAGAATATTTTCTCTAGTGGCATGATAGTTTAAATATTAAAAATCGTGACTGTATAATTTGTTCAATAAAATCAACATTGTTTTTATTATAATTACAATTAGAATTTATCTTCTTCCAAATATATTGAAATATATGAAATTAAATATAAAAAATAGAGCAATTAGGAATAAAAATAGATTAATGTAGTTTGAAGAGAGCAGAGAAGATACTACTAAACACTCAAGATGGTCAGATTAATACAGTTTATTACTTAATCTAGCTTTCAGTTTCCTGGTTGGTAAGTGAAAGGGAAAACATGTCATACCACGTAGATTCTACTCCTGACAAATAAATACATGCATGTTTGTCCACAGAAACATTTTTCCTGAATTTAAACACAAACAGAATTTTATGTCTAGCCTTATAAAAAGGTCTTTGAGTAAGATAGTAAATGATATTTTCTAATAACATTTAATAAGATTTTATGACTAATTCTCTCTTTATTGACAATACAAATAGCTTGCATTACTTATTTTTTTGCACACATTCATCTGGGTAACAAAAACAACTCAGAGGAAACATATGGGGGCGTGGTTTCTTTAGGAAACCTGCCCTTTATGATAACCTGTTCAGGGGTCTGAACAAAAGAATCAGAAACAATTTGAAAAATGATGCAAATAGAGGCTGGCTGCCAAAGATGGGGATTTCTAACATTCACGGTGTGAGCTGAGTCACAAAATAATAGTAAGGTAGAGTGGAAGAGGAACTTAGGATGGACAAATCCAACTCTCTCATTTACAAGCAGAAAAACTGAGACCGGGGGAAATGTGACTCCGGCTTGTCCAGGCTGTTGGTATGTGCTGATCTAGCATCTAAACAACCCAACTCCTGTCTCTCACAACAAAGTATTTCATTGCATATTCTCTGTTTAGTAGGACTCCACTGTATTACCCATCTTGTGATTACACATAAAATTCAGGAATTGGGATGAAGTTTAATATAGTCAGTAGAGTCCAAAGTATGTGATTTTGTTTAAAGTTAATATGACATATGTCTTTTATAATCTTTTCATATTAAATTTCATGATGAACTTTCAGAAACAGTTTCAACTTAATTTAATGTCTATTTTTTTTCAACTTTTAGAAAATTAAGTTTGTTAGGGTAACATTAGTTTATACAATTATATAATTTTCAAGTATACATTATAATTTGACATCTGTATATTCTATTGTGTGTTTACCACTCAAAGTCCAGTTTCCTTCAGCTACCATATATTTGATCCCCTTTACTCACTTAACCCTCCTCTAATCCCCTATATTTAACTCCCTTTATTCCATCTATCTCCCTGCTCCTCCCCGACACCCTACTCTCTACCAACCTCTAGTATATAGTCCATGTCCATGAGTCTGTTTGTTTGTCTTGTTCATTTGTTGCTTTTAGGTTTATATCCCACATATAAGTGATATTATGTGATTTTCAACATTTTGGTCTGGCTTATTTTGCTTTCCATGATTATCTCGAGGTCCATCCATGTTATTGCAAATGGCAGTATTTCATATCTTCTCATGGCTGAGTAATATTCCAATGTATATATGTACTACAGTTTCTTTATCTAATCGTCTATCGTAAGACACATTGGTTGCTTCCATGTCCTGGCCACTGTGAATAATGCTGCTATGAATATTGGTGTGCAAATATCTTTTCGGTATATGGGTTTTCAAGTCTTTGGGGTAAATATCCAGTAGAGAGATTGCTGGATCATACGGTAGATCAATTCTTAGTTTTTTGAGGAAACTTCCTACTGTTTTCCATAGTGGCTGCACCAATTTGCAGTCCCACCAGTAAATGTATGAGGGTTCTTATTTCTGCGCATCTTCTCCATCATTTGTTATTACTTCTCCTGTCGATTATAGCTATTCTAACAGGTGTGCGATGGTATCTCATTGTGGTTTTGATTTGCATTTTCCTAATAGCTAGTGATGCTGAGCATCTTTGCAAATATTTGTTGGCCACTTGTATGTCCTCTAGGGAGAAGTGTCTGCTCAGGTCCTCTGCCCATTTTTTGATTAGATCATTTTGTTCTTGTTGTTATTGAGTAGTATGAGTTCTTTGTATATTTTGGATATTAGGCCTTTATTGGAGGCATTGTTTGAAAACATATTTTTCAATTTAGATGGTTGTCTCTTTACCTTAATATGATTTATTTTGCTGAGCAGAAGCTTTTTAGTTTGATATAGTACCATTCATTTATTTTAGCTTTTACTTCCGTTGCTTTTGAGGTCAAATTCATTAAACCCTCTTTAAGTCCAAGGTCTGAGAGTTTAGTTTGAGTGTGTGGTAATAGACAACAGTCTAGTTTCATTCTTTCTCAGGTGGTTTTCCAGTTTTCCCAGCACCATTTATTGAAGAGGCTTTCTTTTCTCCAATGTATGTTTGGGCTTTTTTTTTTTTTGTCGAAATTTATTTGCCCATATAAATATGGGTTTACTTCTGGACTCTCAATTCTGTTCCACTGGTCTGTGCATCTGTTTTGTTGCCAATATCATGCCGTTTCGGTTACTGTCACTTTGTAGTATAATTTGGTCAGGCAGAGTGATACCTCCGGCTTCATTTTTTTTTTTTTCCTCATGATGGCTTTGGCAATTTGGGGTCTTTTGTGCTTCTATACAAATCTGATAATTTTTCTTCTATTTTTTTAAAAAATGCCAATGGGATCTTGATGGGGATTGCATTAAATCTGTATAATGCTTTAGGTAATATGGTTATTTTATCTACATTGATTCTTCCAATCCAGGAACACAGAATCTCTTTGTATTTTTTTTATTTCTTTTAGTGGGGTCTTGTAATTTTCATTATATAGGACCTTCACATGTTTCGTTAAATTTATTCCTAGGTAGTTTATTCTTTTTGTTGCAATTTCGAAGAAATAATAGTTTCCACTTCCTTTTCTGACACTTCATTATTAGAGTATAGGAACACTTTGGATTTTTGAACATTGATTTTGTATCCTGAAACTTTACTGTGTTTGTTTATTGTTTCTAGTAGTGTTCTTGTGAAGTCTTTAGGGTATTCTATATAGAGAATCAAGTCATCAGCAAATAGTGACAGTTTGACTTCTTTGTTTCCTATTTGGATGCCTTTTATAGATTTCTCTTATCTGATTGCACTCGCTAGGATCTCCAGTGTTATATTGAATCACCACGTCAATAGTGGACAGCTTTGCCGTGCTCTTGATGTTAGAGGGAAGGTTTCTAGTTTTTCACCATTAAGTATAATGTTGGCTGAGTGTTTATCATAGATGGCCTTTATTATGTTGTTACTTTCATTCTATACCAATTTTGTTAAGTGTTTTGATCATAAATGGATACTGTATCTTGTAGAAGGCTTTTTCTGCATCTATTGATAAAATCATATGATTCTTATTTATTTATGTGGTGTATCACATTAATCGATTTGTGTATGTTGAACCATTCCTGTGCCCCTGGGATGAAGCCCACTTGATCATGGTGTATAATCTTTTTAATATGTTGCTGTACTCGGTTCGCCAGTATCTTATTTAGGACCTCTGAATCTGTGTTCACGAGAGATATTGGTCTGTATTTTTCTTTTTTTGTGTTATCCTTACCAGGTTTTGGTATCAGAATAATATTGGCCTCATAAAATGTATTGGGAAGTGTGGCCTCTTTTTTGATTTTTTTGGAAGGGTATAAGGAGAATAGGTTTGAAATCTTCTTCAAATGCTTGGTAGAATTCACTGGTGAAGCCATTTGGTCCTGGACTTTTATTTTTTGGTAGGATTTTGATGATTGTTTCAATTTCCATTCTGCTGATCGGTCTATTTAGATTTTCCAGTTCTTCTTAATTCAGTCTAGGAAGGTTGTATTTTTCTAAGTACTGGTCTATTTCTTCTAGGTTATTAAATTTGGTGTTATATACTTTTTTATAGTATTCTTGCATGATCCTTTGCATTTCTGCGATGTCAGTCATAATTTACCCTCTTTCGTCCCTGATTTTGTTTATTTGTGTCCTTTCTCTTTTTTCTTTAGTGAATCTGGCCAGGAGTTTGTCAATTTTATTAACTTTCTCAAAGAACCAACTCTTTGTTGCATTTATTATTTCTATTGATATTTTGTTTTCAATTTTATTTATTTCTGCTCTAATTTTGATTATTTCTTTCCTTCTGCTGACTTTAGGCTTCATTTGTTCTTCCATTTCTACTTTTTAAGATGAAGTGTTAGGTTGTTTATTTGGGCTCGTTCTTGTTTTTAGAGATAGGCCTGTAATGATATGAACTTTTCTCTCATGATATCTTTTCTGAGGGTTTCAATCTCCTTGTTCTGCTCATCTAGTAATTTTTTTCAGTTCCTGAAATTGTTTATATGACTCGTTTTGGAACTCACTGAGTTTTTTCAGAAGTACCATCCTTAATTCTGTGTCATTTAAGTTTTATATTTCTATGTCCGAAGCTTATTTTCTGGAGAGTTTTCTTTCTTTCTGAGATGCCTTGTCACCTTGGCTGTTCATGGTATTTAATAGACTATTTCTCCACCTGGACATTAATGAAAATGTATTCTGCTTTTTTTTCAGAAAAATTTATTATATAAAGTTCTCTCTTTAGCCTGCTGCAAAGAAGGTGCTTTTCTTTTGGTTTCCAGTAGGTGGCATCTAAGCCTCTTGTATCCCTGCTTTATATAAAGCCTAAGTAATGCCTTTTCATTTTCTTGTAGATATTTAATCACACTTACTACTCTCAGTTTTGGTCTCTGTCAGTGTTAACAACAGTTTCAGTAATATTTGCTCAGATTCCCCCGGGGTCCGCAGTGATCAGTCTCAGAGGATATGGGGGGAGAGGCCCTCTGAGTTGGGGGTTGGGGGTGCAGCTCAGCCTTGGTTTTGCAACTGTGGCAGTTAAAATTCAATTGTTGTTTCTCTGCTGTCTGTTTCTCTGCTTTCTGCCCTGATGACTGGGCCCTGCCACCCAGTGGAACTCACAACTCTCCCAGGCAGGCCTGTTCAGGGAAGTTGCCGCACCTTCTCCCGTCTACAGGGAGCTCCAGTGGCTGTGAGAGGCAACTTCTTTATTTTTCCCAGTCCATTAACCAACACCTGGAGTTGTGACTTGTGGTAGCTCTTATGCTCAGATCTCATGCTTAAATGTGCGGGTGTACAGTTTGGGTGTTTTTTGTTGAGTTTTAGATATTCAGCTTATTGTTGTTTCAAGGGGAGATCTTGGGGTGTCTCTCACTCTGCCATGTTTCTCCAAACCTCTGTAATATAATATATCTTTTTGATAAATGTGATGTATATAGTATATTACTAAAGGTGATTTACTTTTACACGAGATTGTAATACTCATTGCACAAATCAGAAAAAATATTCATTGTATCATGTGCCTAATTCAGATTTAGTGGTTATCATCATGACACATATTAGATATTATTAAGAAGGTAATTACAACCAGTTTACAGGTTCTCCTATGCATCATACAGCTACAATTTGTCAGTTATGTAGCAATTTCAGAATGAGCTTTTAAGAATCTCTTTTGTACTTTCCCATTTTTATTCTTCTTATCCTTTTCTTCTCATCGCTTTTCACTCCACTCCAGTACAAATTTCCTACAAACCTGTTCTTTGTAGAAAAAAATCTGTAAAAACATTTCCTCTTTATCACCTCACTACATCTACTAAGCAACTTGAAAATTGCAAATTTGACTTCTTACTACTTTTTCGTGCATGCTGTTTGGAGTATAGCAATTCCTATTTCTCACAAGAGAGCATGTTTAGTTAAAAACATGGCACTGAGCAGCTTTTCCAAGAAAGCCTCCCAAATAGAAAAAGCTCTGTCTGCCAAAATTTCTTTCTTCTTCTCTGCCTTGCTTCCTGGCTTGTGGATGCATAGATGCTGGAGTTGGTTATTTAAGCCACTATCCAGATGGACTATTAAAAATCCTCTTAAGTCAAATTTTCAAGAAACAAATGGGCTTTATAAATGTACATTAATTTGCTAAGTTTCAGATAATGAAAACACACTATTCTGGTATGTATCATATTTGTCATGTGAAACCCATGCCCCTCTTTAAGGAAAGTAAGTGAAGGCTCTGAGGTGTTGAAATTTTCCCTTGAAGTCAGAATGCTACATGAGAGGTATTGGGAATGCAAAAGAACAAATCCAAATTAGGAACAGTTCTATTTTAAAATGACGAGCTAAGTTTTCACCTCTATGTATCCTAAAGGAAAGGGAATGACATCTTGAGTCATGCTTGAATTTGTGGACCCAGTCATTCCAAGGACAGTTTTCTGGGTAAATGCCTCAGCAGGTGGTTGCTGAATCACAGTAAAACTGTAGGGTATATGTGTTCTTGGTTCCCCTTTGCTCAGAGGCTTGCTAAGCTCCTGGTGACCACTACACACATCAGGACACAGAGGGCCCTTGGTTCATGTGTACAGACTCAGAGTCTATTTCAGTGGGTTCTTTGCAGAGTCAGCTAAGGCTCTGACTCTAACAGTAAAGTCAGTCCTGGGACTTTGTCAATAGTTTTACATCATTTTTTGAAGGGATGTATATAGTGTTTCTGTGTTTAAAGAGAAAAGAGTTAAATTTACACTATTCTTGTGGAGATAGTGCCATTAATAACTTTTTTGTTTGTTTGTTTGCTGCCAAGTTAGAATATAAAATCCAGTGGTGTGGAAAATGAATACCCTATTCTCAGTGATCATTAACTGAATTCATTTCCAGAACTTTAGATTATTTGGAATATCTGGCAGGCATAGGTAGAAAGAAAAGTCTCCTAATTGGGTAGTCCTAACAATTGTATTTCAGCCCTTCCTCTGCCATGAGGTAGCTGGTGATCTTTACCAATTGACTTGACCTCTGAGAGCTTATTTCTTCTGTAAATAAAGAAAATAAATATTCATTCTACAAATTTCACAAGACTACCTCATAAAATAAATAGATAACATGCATAAATTACTTTGTAAATATTAAAGCTGTAGGAATTTAAAGAATAAATTATACGTTAAACACAATGGAATAATCCTGACCATTTTGAAAGTACAAAACACTGAAATATAATATTTTAAATGTTAAATTGATTTATAATAAAATGGATATAAATAAAAACAAATTATATTAGGTTTATGATTTAGATCCATAAGATTATTTAAAATATGTTTCTTTTTGCTGAATTGGAACATGAAATTATGTACTTTCCATAAAATACTATAATTCTATAAATTTTTCACAGTTTTATCAAGTATAATTGCTCACAGATCTTACAAATTGATTTACTCAGGATTTTCTGGTTTGTTACATCCTTGTTTTCCCCTTTGGTGTACATATGACATCTACATTCCATGAACTCTGGAGCAGCAAGATCATCCACTGATAAGGCAGATTCATTTCAGGACAGATATAAATCAGACTGATCTTTACCTAGGATAACCTCTAACAGAGAATCAACCTTTAGCCTTCTGAACAATGAATGACTAGATCCAATTCACTCCATTTCCCTATAAATTAATCTAAACTGATATGAATGGACTCATTTCAGACTTTCCTTTGGGGAATGTTCAAGTAGAAAGGTTCAGAGAAGAAAGCTTCAGTTTGCAGACCTCACACCAAGTGATTACATAAGTGAGACACATGCATTAATCCCTCCCTGCCCCCCACCCCTGACCTCCAATCATCCAAATAGGCTGTCGGCTTTTGTCACTTTGCTAAGTACCAATTTCAGAGTCCATTTGTAAATTGAAATTCATCAAATTTATAGTTGCCGATATTTTGGGAGTTGCTGCTACAGGTTTAAATAGGGTCAAATGTGTTTTTTCAAATGTAGTCTGTATGACTTGCATCCAGACTATATTCAGCATTATTAGTAATGGTAGTAGAGGACATTTTGAAATATGTTTACATGTTTTCTGCATGTATATAGCAATAACAGCAGAAGTAGGAAGAGGAATGTCAGTCATCTTTAATTCACCTACCAAATGCCAGACTTTATGAGGAGTTTCACATAAATTACTAATAATCCTATGAAAGTTTGGCAAAATTTATTTGATCATTTTTGCTTTATTGATGAGAAAACTGTCAGTTTATTTGAGGCTTCATTTTAAATGACTGCAAATTACAGACTCCTTCTAACTCTTAAAACAGGCTACAAAAATAGTAGCAGCTTCATAAATACTGAGTAGTCATAAAAATAATACCTGATTGGCATGAATACAGACAGATAATTCTAGAAGTATGCAGAGACTACAAAGGATCCTATTCTCTCAGGGCTCTGAATCTTTCCTTGCTCTTTTGCATGATCTGAGGCCCTTTCAAATTATGTTTTTGTATTAGCATAGAACAATAAACTATTCTAGTTGCTAAGGATTTGGTTGGTTCTAACTCACAGCCCAGAACTGATGAAATGTCACAAGATAAGAGCTGTATGGTGAACCAGGCTTCTACTTCCTGCTGATAGTCAAAGCCCCAGGCTCTGTGGGCTTATTCTCTGGGTTTTATATACTGTCCCTAACTCCTTTCCACAGTAGTGGAAATCTAAGATGCTCCACAAGTGCCCCATGGTGGGAAGCCCCAGGAACTGAGGATCTTGGACCTAGAAAAGATAAGAAAGAAAAAATGTGAGGCAAGACAGCTCTGCATAAAATACTGGGAACTTTATCACAACCCACCTTATTTGCCTATGTGAAGACACTTACTTATATGTAATAGGGAAAAGTGGTATGTGTTGGTGTATGCTTTAAGCTACCCCAAATTTCTTAGAGGCTGAGAGCTCCAATCATCATCAGATGGCAGATAGCTGTCATACAGCCACAGCCTTCTGAAGACAGTGATTAGAATATATTCAGCGCAGAATGGCATGACTGAAGTCAAAGTCAATATTTATTTGAGAGAGGAAGCCAGGTGAAGAAAACAAAAACTTTCTTGATGACAAAATGTTAATTATTCAAAGACAAGATAATCTAGATCTATTTATTGTAGGAAAAAAATAAGAACATAATGTTTCATTTACACCCTGTTTATCTTTCATTTTACTCTTTATGAAATAACTCTGAGATTGTAAAAATGAGCAAAATCTAAGTTAACTTTGGAATCTGGAGAAGAAAATTATTCATATACCACCATCTTTGGATGCTTTCTCTTATACATATTCTGATGGGAAATTTAAAAAAATGGAGAGCAAACTTAAAAGTCACCTGTCAAGAAAGAGTGGTATAGATTTTCAGCAATATGTGAATTCTAGATGCCAAAATCATCCTCATTTTAGAAGTGAAGATTGAACACTGATATGAATTATTACTCTCAATAGGAAAGTTCTGTTTTAATCCTTAGTCACTGTGGTTTGTGGTGGTAGTAGAACTCAGGGTCATAGATTGTCGATATTTGTTTAAAAAATATCTATCTATCTATCTATCTATCTATCTATCTATCTATCTATCTCTCTATATATCCCTGATTCAAAGGCAGAAGCAAAAAAATTAAGTCCCCATTTGTGTGAAAACATGGTTTCCATTAGAAAAGAAGTAAACAATGAGAGATGATAACAATACAAATGGAGGAGGTGAACATTAGGTGGATTAGAAACAAGGCAAAAATAAAAAGGGAGCTAATAGTGATAAAGAGTATTCTAAAATAGAACAGGAGTAAACATAATTTTAAAAGGCATTGCAAGTAGTTAAATTGCAAAGTCAAACTGACTTTACATAAAATAAAGTAAACAATAAAGATATATTATGTTTACAGAAAAAGGAAATTGGTGAAATTCGATCTAGAAGCTTAGTTTGTGGATCCTTGAGTTATAATTGTGCTTCGTGGCTGGTGTTTTGATTTCGGTAGTTATTTGATGCACTTTTTAAGCATTTTCTTCACTATTACCAATAACGACAATGGTTAACATTTACTGACTTAATGTATTACAGAAAAGAGGCTAAATATTTTAGAATTCAGCAGTCCCCAACCTTATTGGCACCACGGCCAGTGCTCCTATGAGAATCTAATGCTTAATAATCTGAGTTAGAGCTGAAACAGTAATGCTACCACTGGGGAGTGGCTGCAAATACATATGAAGCTTCTCTCACTTGACCACCACTTACTTCCTGCTATGCGGCCCAGTTTCTAATAGACCATGGACCAGTACTGGTCTGTGGCTCGGGGGGTAGGAACCCCTGTTTTAGATAAATAATTTAAGGTTTATAACAACTCTATGAATTGAGAATTTGAGGGATTCAATAAATTGTCCAAAGTGACCAATACTGGTATCAATATGATGATACCATATCATGTCGAGTGTGAGTCCTTAACCACTGTGTACTTCATCTCCTTTTGGAATATAGCATTTTAATCTATGACAAATGTAAAACAGAGGTAAATTGTCTCAGACAATGGGATATAAAAATTCTAGCTAGATTTTCTTTTTGAAAAAGAAAGAATTTTCTTTTTAGAAAAGCAAGAAATTAAAATAAGGTAGGAATGTACAAAACAAGAAACATGCCTCTGAATAGACAGTTATTCTAATTGGAGTCTTAACTTGCCTGGTAAGGAATGAAAATTGTAAGCAACTGAAAGATGAAGTTAATTTGAATGATTAATCATTTGGTGCTTCCACAGGAGGATCAGACAGTCTGCTTGCACTTAAATAAACCAATGATAATTTTTATTCACATCTCATTTTATTTTAAGTATGTAGATGTAACTAAAGTCAGATCCGTGTACAGGTGGTTTGAGCCAAGTTGAGAAGTGCTTGGAATCTAAATTTCTACCTTTAGCAATTAATTTCTTTTGGGGAAGCATTGTCTCTTCCTTGTGTGTGTGTGTTTTTTTTTAAGTTGCAAGTAATAATAACAACAATAATAATAGTAATAATAACAATAGCAGCAGCGAAAGCAATAATAAAACTTTCTAGTTTACCTCTCATTCCTATTACAAAGATTTTTTTTTGTAATGTGTGTGTGCATACACACCAGTGTGTGTATGTGTGTGTATTTTGTGTGATCCAAGTAACTGAACTTGAGTTGTAATTCTCAAGATCTTGTTCCTAGGGTTAGATTTAGAATAAAACACAGCAAATTCTGGGGCTCTGGAGCAAGTTACTTGAGTTCCACATTTCTGCTTTTTGTTTCTATAATAATTTCCAAAGATCCTGTCCTCTAGGTCTGCTTACCCGCTATACTCTGTGATGTCTTAAGGTCAGCCCCTAACAAATCCTTAATGCAAGAATAAAGGAAAGAGAAGGCCTTTGTAGACTATGTTGGAAAACTATCTCAAAGACAACAGATAGATTTCATCACTTCCCTTCAGTATAAGTTAAAACAGACTGTATTTTCCCCACAATCTCAGCAGAAAATAATATTACCTAGCAATTCCAGTCATGTCTTTCTTTCAAGATATTCCTCAAAAGTCTCAGAATAATTGTAAATGAAATTCATAAAGAAGGCAATTTGTGCAGCATGTGGGCAGGATTTAGTGGAGCCCCTTTTTCCTATTGAAGAACTGATCAGACGACTTGACAGCTGGAGTTTACATGATTGCTGTATAATAAAACAGAACTACTGCTATCTTTCATTGTGTTCATTTTAAATATTTCTTCTTCTTATAAAAATATATTCTCTTCATAAAAAGAGAAGGTAAGTACATCTTAAAAGTTGGTGCATTCCTACAGAATCCAATGTGCATACGAAGATTAAGGAGAAATTAAACCTGTGACATATAATTAAACAAAAAAGAAAAAAAATTATTGAAGTTTAATTACTGGGTTGTAAGAGAAGCCACACACAATGTAGTTGTTCCTCTGAGGTCTGAGGTAAATGGCTTACAGGATGTGTAGTTGGAGCTCAGCTGTGAATACTGTGATATTTTGAGAAAAGAAAAGGATTCAATGCTCAACACTTTGTTGAAACTCTCTCAGAATTCTAATAAATCTGATCATTCCAGATGCCAAAGATAGCATTAGGAAGGGTAGAATACAAAATAGGTAAAATATCCAAAATATATAATATAATTAAATCACAGCCCTTGTTTAGATTCTATTTTACTCTTTGTATTCAAAACTTTTCTTTTTTGGATGAATAAAAAGAGAAACCCAAATAAATTTTCCCTATTTGTATAAGGTTTTGATTATATGATTTGAAACTTTTTGAGATTGTAAGTAGGATAAACAGATACTTTTAGTTCAACACTAAACCTTAAGTTTAGTTTTTGTGGTTCCTGGACTCTTACCTGTTCCAATGCATACTAAAACCTCTTTGCAGACAAGGCATATTGAATTTAAGTATGTAGTGATAGTAACCTAGTCTTTTCAGCTCCTTTAATAACTCATTTATTTGTTTACTAATTCAACATTCTTTTGTAACATCTACTGCATACCAAACACTGTTTTAGGTGTTAGGGATATTGTAGTAAATAAAACATATAAACATCTTGATTATACTCTATGGGGGGAGAGAGAAATTTTTGAAAAGGGGAGCATGGTAAGATAATGAATAAATTATGTTAATGAGGGAAAATATAGCAGGGTGAGGACCCAAATGTTAAGAGTAAGAATTAAAATTTTAAATTTGTTTGCTAGTCACTGAAAAGAAGACTTTTAAATAAAAGTCTGAGGGCACTGGAGCTAGCCACATGGATATTTGGTGGTCGGGCATTCCAAGCAGTGAGATAGCATGTGCCAAGGGCCTGAGGTAGAAGTGTACCTGAAGTGTTTGAGGAACTACAAAAATATCTGTGTTGTTGGGTTGGACAGAACCAACTGTGTTACAATAAGAATATGATCAGAAACAAATAAGTCATACTTTAGAGGGCTTGTAGTACATGGTTAATACTCTGGCTTTTACTTTGGAAGAGGTAGAAAGTCGATCTTATTTTTCAAGCATTTCAAACTTCTTATGAAGGACTAAATATTTAGGCTGTGTCGGACACATAGTCTTTCTCACAACTCCCAACTTTGCAGTCATAGTATAAAAACAGCCATAAATAATAAAAAAAAAAATGGAAATGGTTCTTATAATAAAACTTTATTTACAAAAATAAGTAATAGATGAATGACATCAGCAAGATAGCAGAATAAGAAACTGCATATCCTCAATTAAAAATAACATATGAACTAGAATATCTTTGTGAGAACTCTAGAGACCAACTGAGAAGATATAGCACTCAGGCCAGTATAAAACCAAGAGAGGATTCCAGTGAAAGGGGTAGGAAAATTTGCAGCATTCATTATATATGTCTGTACTCCTCTTATGCAGCCTAATGCAGAGCAACTCAAAGGAAACCCCTTCTAAGGTGCTCCTTCTTTGGAATGGAAACAAAATAATGGATGATGTAACCAACATTCTGGATTGTCTTGGGGTGCCTCAGTTGACTAGCTTCTATCTCACCTGACTCAGAGTGCTGACAGATCAGTGCCAGAGTTTGAAAACAAAGGTAAACACTTAGCACATTAAAATTGCAGTTCCTCAGGAGAGACCATGAGGAGCAAGATGTAATAAAAGACTTGAGTGGCCCTAGAACCTCCAGCTGGGCTGTTTGATGTTCTTCTCCTGCATAAAGTTAAGTGTTCTTCTCCTGCATAAAGTTAAGTGTATATATATATATATAAGTGTATATTTTAATAATTATGTATGTGTGTGTATATATATATATATATATACACACACATACATATATATATATATATACACACACACACACATACATAATTATTAAATTATATATATTAATTATATACACACACACACATACATAATTATTAAATCCCAGAAAAAAATCAGAAGGTATAGGAAGAAACAGGTTAGCCTGACCTAATCAAGTGAACAAAATAAAACTACAGAAACTGACTCTAAAGAAACAGATCCATGAGCTACCTGAGAAAGAATTTAAAATAAAGATGTTTATAAAGATGTTCAATGAGCTAAATGAGAACTCAGAGAGATAACTAAAAAAGTCAAAAAACAATGACTAAATAAAAAGAAAATTTGAAGATATTTTCAAAGGGATAAAAAGCAGTACCTACAAACCAAATTACTCTATCTAGCAAGACTATCATTTAGAATTTAAGAAGAGATAAATAGTTTCTCAGACAAAGAAAGTTAAAAGAGTTCATCACCACCAAATTAATACTATTAGAAATGTTAAAGGGCCTTTTCTAAGAAGAAAAAGAAAAAGATCAAAAATATGAATGAGAAAATATCTCAAAGAAAAATATTCACATTGACAAAGGGAAACACATTTTAAATACAATGAATCAACCAAATATAAAGCTACTACAAAGTTTTAAAGGCAAAAATTACAAGATCATGTGCAATTGCAACAGTAACTTAAGGAATACACACAAACACCCATGCACAAAAGAAATAAAAATAATTGACAAAAACCTAAATATAGGAGTGAGATAAAATGGTAGTGATTTTAATATGTTTTAAGTGATCATCAACTTAAAATAGACTGCTATAAACATGGCTTGGTATATATATAAAGAACATGGTAACCACAGCCAAAAATCTATAAGAGATATACAAGAAATAAAGAGAAATGAATCCAAACATAACATTCTAGAAAGCCATCAATATACAAAAGAAGAGAGCAAGAGAATAAGAAAGAAATAGAGGAATAAAAAAAAAATCAGAAAACAATTAATAAAATACCAATAACTACATACTTACCAATAATTACTTGTAATAATTAACTGTAAATGTGGTAAATATTCTAATCAAAAAACATAAGGTGGCTGAATGAATAAGAAAACAAGACCTATACATATGCTACCTACAAGAGACTCACTTCAGATCAAAAGACACACAGATTATAAGTAAAAGAATGAAAAAACATATTCCAAGCAAATAATTTAAAAAAAACAAAACTGTTAGTAATACATCAAACGAAATAGACTTTAAAATAGTCTATATAAAGAGTCAAAAAGAACATTTCATAATGATAAAAGGATCATTTCAACAACAGGCTATAACCTTTGTAAACATTTACATACCCAATGGAAGAGATTTTAAATATACACAGCAAATAGCTATTGACATAAAAGGGAGAGATCATCAGAAATGCAGTGATAGTAGGGAATCTTTAACACCTCGTTGACATCAGTGAATAATAGGTTGTCCGGGCAGAATATCAACAAAGAAACAGTGGCTTTTAATGACACATCAGAACAGATGGATTTAATTGATACATTCAGAACATTTTACTCCAAAATAGTAGAATATACATTCTTTCAAGTGCACATGGAATATTTTCCAGGATAGACCACCTGTTAGGTCACAAAACAAGTCTTAATAAATTTAAGGTTGATATCATACTAAGCATCTTCTCTAATCACAATGGTCGGTAACTAGAAATCAATTACAAGAAGAAAACTGAAAAATACACAAACACATGGAGATTAAATATCATGCTACTGAGACAAAATGAGGTAAAATGACATCAAAGAAGAAATCAAAAGATACATTGAGACAACTTAAAATGAAATCATAGCAACCCCAAAAAATCTATGAAACACTACCAAAATAGCTCCAGGAGGGAAATTCATAGCAACACAAGCCTACCTCAAGAAATAAAAAAAAGCTCAAATAAATAATCTAACATTACACCTAAAGGAACTAAAAAAAAGAAAAATAAACAAAATCCAGAGTTAGTGGAAGAAAAAAATAAATAAATATTAGAGGAGAAACAAATGGAATGGAGTCAAGAAAATACAAAAAGTCCATGAAACCAAGTTCTGGTTCTTAGAAAAGATAAACGTATTTGATAAGCCTTTAACCACACTCATCTAGGAAAAAAAAAAGAGAGAGAGAGAGGACTCAAATATATAAAATCAGAAATGAAAGAGGAGAAGTGACAACAGACACCACAGAAATATAAAGGAATATAAGAAAATACAACTATATGCCAACAAATTTCACAACCTGGAAAAAATGGATGAATAGAAACATGCACTCTTTTAATATTAAATTGAAAAAGGACAGAAAATCTGAATAGACTCATAACTACCAGTGGAATCTAATCAGTAATTAAAAAATTCCCAAAAAACAAATGTTCTGGACAAGTTGGCTATACATGTGAATATTACCAAACATTTAAAAAAAATTACCACCAATCGTTCTCAAACTATTTAAAAAACTGAAGAGAAAAGAATGCTCCCAAGCTCATTTTATGAGGCCCCTGATACCAAAATCAGAGGGAAAAAAAATTACAGGCCAAGATTCCTGATAAACATAGATGCAAAGATCTTCAACAAAATATTAATAAACTAAATAAATTCAGCAGTACATTAAAAAGATCATACACAATGATCAAGTGGGATTTATTCCTGGAGTGCAAGTTTTGTTTGATATCCACAAATTAATGTGATACACCACATAATGAAACAAAGAATAGAAATTACATGGTCATATTAATAGATGCAAAAAAATAATTTGACAAACCAATACCATTTATGAAGAAAACTTTCAGCAAAGTGGGAATAGAGAAAACATACCTTAATATAATAAAGGACATATACGGCAAACCAACAACTAACAACATATGCAACAGAAAAAAAACTAAAAATGTTCTTCTTAAGATCAGGAACAAGACAAGGATATCCACTTTCATCACTTTTATTCGACATAGTATTGAAAGTTCTAGACACAACAATCAGACAAGAAAATGAAAAAAAGGCATCCAATTTGCAAAGGAATCTGTAAAACTGTCATTATTTGCCAATGATATGATACTATATATATATAGAAAGAACCCTACAGCTTACATCAAAAAAAATCTACTAAAACTCATAAGTGAATTCAGTAAAGCAGCAGTTTACAATATTAATATTCAGAAATTGGCTGCATCTTATACACCAATAATAAAATATCAAAAAGAGAAATTAAAAAAACAATCTCATCTACAATTATATTTCCCCAAAAATATTTAGGAATAAATTTAACTAAGTAGTTAACAAAACCTATACTTGAAAAACTATGAGATATTGAAGAAAGGAATCAAAGATGATACAAATAACTGGAAGCATATTCCATCCTCATGGATAGAAAATATTAACGTTAAAATGTCCACACTACCAATGCAATACACAGATTCAATGTAATCCCTATCAAAATACTCATGGCTTTTTTCATCGATCTTGAACAAATAATTTTAAAATTTCTATTAAACCACAAAAGACCTCAAATAGCCAAAGAAATTCTAAGAATGAAAAAGTGGATGTATCATACTTGCTGATTTCGAACTATATTACAAAGTTACAATAATCAAAACACCATGGCACTAACATAAAAACAGACAAATATATCAATGGAACAGAACAGAGAGGCCAGAACTGAACTCACATCTATATGATCAATTAATCTATGGAACATACCATAGGCTAAAGACAGTCTTTTCAATAAATTGTGCTGGGAAAACTAAACAGACACATACAAAAAATATATATAAAATGAAACTACTTTCTTACATCATATTCAAGAATAAACTCAAAATGGATTAAAGACTTAAATGTAAGATCTAAAACTATAAAAATTCTACAAGACAACAGAGGCAATAAACTTTTTGGTATCACTCCTAGTAGTATTTTGTAGCGTATGACTTTGGGGGCAAGGGATACAAAAAAATAAGTGGGACTTCATCAAACTAAAAATGTTTTAGTATAGCAAAGAAAAACATCAACAAAACAAAAAGATAACCTACTAAATGAGAGAAGATATTCATTAATAATAGATAAGTGATTGATATCCAAAATGTATAAGGAACTCATACTACTACAATACACACACACACACACACACACACACACACACACACACACAAATAATCCAATTAAAGAATAGGTAGAGCACCTGAGTGGACATTTTTTAAGAGGACATATAGATGGCCAATAAATGTATTAAAAGATTCTCAATGTCACTAATCATAAGAGAAATGAAACTAAAACAACCATGAGATATCACCTCACACTTGTCAGAATGGCTATCATCAATAATCAACAAACAAGTGTTGGCAAGGATATGGAGACAAGGAAATACTCGTGGGACTGTATATTTGTGCAATCACTATGTAAAACTATATGGAATCTACTCAAAAAATTAAAAATAGAACTATCTAGTGACCTAGCAATTCCATTTCTGGGGATTTATCCAAAGAAAACCAAAATTTGAAATTCAAAAATATATGTGCATCCCAATATTTAGGGCAGCACTATTTACAATAGCTAAGATATAAAAGCAACCTAAATGTTCCTCAATAGGTGATTGGATAAAGAAAAAGTGGTACATATATACAATGGAATGTTATTTGGCCATAAAGATAATAAAATCTGAGACGACATGGATGGACCTAGTGGGTATAATGCTAAATGAAATAAGTTAGACAGAGAAAAACAACTACCATATGATTTCACTTTTATGTGGATTCTAAAATACAAAATATAGGTACAAATGCAATAGAAACCAATTCATTACTACAGAGAACAAACTGATGATTGCCGGATGGGAGGGGGCTTGGGGAGCTGGATGAAAAAGGTAAAGGGATTAAGAAGTACAAATTGGCAGTTACAGAATAGTCACTGATATCTAAAATACAATGTAGGGAATATAGTAAATAATATTGTAATAACTATATATGGTGTCAGGTGAGTTCTAGACTTGAAGAAAGGATCTATTTGTAAGTTATATGACTAACCACTGTGCTATACACCTGAAACTAATATAATATTGAATGTCAACTATAATCAAAAAAAATTTAAATAAATTAAATTAAATTTAAAAATGAAGAAATTAAGATTTTCTGAGATAAACAAAAGTTGAAAGAGTTTATTACCACTAGACCTGTTCTACAAGAAATACTAAAGGGAATCCTTCATGCTGACATGAAATGGTGGCACACCAACACACAGCACTGTAAGGAAATATAAAGGTCTCTGTCAAAGCACACATCAATTTGAACTAGTCACTGTTCAATAGCCACAAGTGATTATTGGCTATCATGTTGGACAGCACAACCCTAGGAATTAGAAAAGCTATTTTTTTTCTTTCTCTTTCAGTTGTTCAGTATTGAAATATGCATTTATGTTTGTAAACTAAACTGTACTGAGGATTATGATAGCTCACAATAAATACTGATTGAGTCAGTGCCTTTGAGGCTAAATTAAAAAAAAAAAATGGAGAGGGGGTTTGGCCTCTGGGCTGTAGATTGACAATCCCATAGAAATCAGTTACATTTGAGATTCCACTTAATAGATGACATAACTAAGTCCCAGAACATTTTTTAAAAATTTTCCAAGTAGCCTGCCTAACTAGTTAGAAATGCTGCTGAGACTCTAATTCATGTAAGTATGATTCTTTCATCTACATTATATTGTCTGTTTTGATAAAGACCTTTCTCTTTTGTAGACAATTGGTTCTCAAAGTGTGATCTGTAGAATTCTTTCAGTGGTTCCATGAGGTCAAAACTATTCTCATTATAATATAAAATCTTTGTTTTTTTCACCATGGTGATATTTGCAATGATGATGAAAAAGCAATGCAAGAAAGGGAGCTATGAACCTGCTGGCACCTGAGTGCAAACAGGGAAACAACATTAAAATATAGTGTACTCATATTTACTACATACTCACAGAGATGTAAAGAGCCAGTTTCATCACATACTCACAGGGATATAAAGAGCCAGTTTCACTCTTGAAGAAGACCCTTGAGGAAGGAGTAACAATTATAAATTTTATTTAATCTCAACCCTGAGTACATTTTTCTAGTATTTTATGGGGTCAAATGGACAGTATTCATAAAGCACAAGAGAATGGAAAGTATTCATACACACAAGATAATCATGGTTTTCTCCAGGAAAAAAAGTTGTGTGACTTAGCCATGAGCTGAACTAGCCAGTTGTTAAAAATGCATCACAATTTTACTTGAAAGAATGACTAACAAACTATGGGTTTTTTCTTTTTTGAGGTAAAATTTTTTCAGCTTTATTGAGGTATAATTGATAAAATTATAAGATATAAAGTGTATAATGTGATGATTTGATATATTTAAACATTGTGAAAAGATTTCCCTCACCAAATTAAATAATGCATTCATCACCTCACATTTAATTTAAATATTTTGCTGACAGCCTGTTATTTCAAGGCAACAGTTAGAATTTTGGAAAATTTGTATCTTCCACTATGAGCTTGATGGCTTTCCAAGACTTAAACACTATTCCGATGAGATCAGTGGCAATATTAACAACTCTAATTTAAAATATTAAATAGTGACCTATGTCAACATTTGGAAGATCTGCATTTAACTTAGCAAACCAATATTTTCCAAATTAGTAATGTATGACATTAGAAAATCACACGTGAGTTAAAGATTCCTTCATAGCATAAGATAGACCACTGGATTTTAATGTAAAAGAAGGAAGAAGCTGATTGAAAGGATTTTAGATATAGTTTGCAATTAACATTAAGAAAACTATACCACTTGTCGAATTTTAATGCAATATCTAAGAAGAATTCTGATTTTATTTTTGATATTGTAAGCATTGCTTGATATAACCTACAATAAACTCAAGCTTGTCATTGTCCTCAATAATTCTTAAGAGTAACAATGGGACCTAAGACCAAAAAGTTTAAGAATTAAAATTTTAGATGATTGTAGAGGGGGTGTGTGTGTGTGTGTTGAACAGTAAACTCTTAATTAACTAGAGGGTGGAGTGAGAATCTTTATTAACTGGCCCGTATTTATTTTGGTTAAATTTAAGAGGAAAATGGAAATAAAATGAAGCGATGTTAAATGCCTTCTCAATATAGAATGAACACAAACTGCTACTTGTATATGTGATCAACCCTGATACAATATAGGATAGTAAAACTTGTCTTTTCTACTTACAGGGATTGTTATAAGAAGAATGAAACAGAAAAAAATGAAATATTACATATAAAAACTTTTGTTGCATGTGAAAATAATGCATATTTAAGTCAATACTATATATATTGAGGCATTTCACAAATACTGGTCATCAGAAAAATTTAATTATTTAACTAGACATATATTTATCAAGTACCTACTGTTTATCAGTACAATATTAAATTTCATATATACAAAGGTGGTTAAGATATATATATCCATTATGTTGTTAGTGTTTGTGAAAGATTTTCAACCATGGTTTAGGCAAAATAAGGGTTCTATCTTTAACTCTTACTTAATTAGGCCATTTATTTTCTAAGTCTTTGGGTAATCACTTTCCTGTATCATAAATTAATGAGTCATTATAGATAAGTCTATCTGAACATTCTTACAATTTCTCACCATCTAAAGTTGTATATTTAGTGTCATAAAACAAATTGTGTACATTAGCTCTTTTGAAGTCCTAGATTCTTTTGACATTTCTCTTCTGGAGAGAAATACCTGAAAACTAAGGAATGAAATATAGTACTGAGATGACCAACACCAATAAAATGATGAAACATCTATCTTTCGACTGAATCAATCATTGAACCTAGACAAAAGGATTTTTTTTTCTTCTGTAGATTCAATCATGATGGCTCATGCATTTCAAATACTGGGACTGCTCCCTCATTCTCCCATTGTCCTGCCTCGAAAAGAGTTTGTTTTGAACTGTAGGACTAAAGTTTCATAGATAGCCCAAAGGAACAGAGATTTTTTTTTGCATTCTTGTTATATGTCTTTCCTCCTGAAAGCTGGATATTGAGTTATGCTTTATTCTGCTTTTAGAAGAAAGTAGCATTTTCCCTCTTCATTTTCTAGCACATCCAAAGGTAAGGCTCTCAAAGATGAAAATGGAGCTCATGGGCATAACATGAGAGGTAACAAATAGCTCCAAATTTAAAAAGATGGTTTTAACATCTAAAGTTTCAAAGGTTTTCAGAACATTCATCAGCTTATTTGAATATTTGAACTATCACTTATAGTTCAAATCAATTGCCCCAAAAGCAATAGTTTGAAAATTATAATTTGATTTATTATAAAAAAATCTGTCTTATAAAGTATCCAGAATATGATTCTTATAACTATCTTTAATTTTCTCAGTACATTCCAAACATTAAAACTGATCTACATTAATTTAATAGTTAATTTATTTTTATTATAGTGCTTAATTGCAAATGAATACTTTGCAAATGGAGAAGTCTTACTAAGGAATGGCACAGAATCAATAGAGAATTACTTATAACTTAGAAAAGAAAAGCTATATGGTTGCCTGATGAGTGTTTTTAGTCTTAAACACAGTTTCTTTTCCATGCCTAGAGCTCATTAGACAGATGAATTTTCCCCACGGTTATAACACCCACAAAAGAGTCAAAGCATAGAGAAAGTCCACCTTTGCTTGGTTTCAAATTAATCTGAAACCCGTTAGGCCTCAGTAGGTACTCGAGGCACATTCCTCACCCATGTTATTTTTAGTTTAATGCTATTCTTCTGTTACTGGCAGCAAGATTGAAAACTGTCATGACTCTGAGCAAACCTGGTTATTTCAGAATACAGGCTTTCACAGCATTTCTCTCTAATGGCCCAGATTAGAAAAGAAAGCTTGTTTATACGTTGAAAAGGCTAAAATCTCCTGAGCCATCAAAGCGGTGGCTGTGGTTTTAGAGCAATACAACTTCCTGCTGTGTGTAATGGGTGAGTGCATATAGACTGTGTTGAAGCTGGGCTGCCACTGGGCACTGATGCTAATTGGCATTCTGTGAAGGACACTCAAGCAGTGTATGAGCCTTAGCACTTCTTTCATTCGGAGTGAAGTAACAAAAGACACAAACACCTTCAATGCCTTCTTTCTGGACATTTTTCTTTTTAGTGGTTGTACTCATAGATTAAATGCCATCTTGTCACCTCCCATTTCAATAATGATGATGATGATGATAACGATATAGTTCTTTGTAATTTGTATTTCACTCTTTGGAAGGATTTATATGTGAAAATGTGTCAAATATGTTGTATTAATCAATTTTTTGCTTACAGAAACTGTAAGCAGAAGAATGCATGTAGACATTAACATGACCTTTCTGATATAATGGGCAGTTTGGTACTTCTTTATGGAAGTCCCACCCCAACCTCTATACCCTCTGTTTGTCTTTTCTGTGCCTTGTGCACTAGTGGGTAAGGCTAGTTTCCTGTGTGCTTGGTTACTGTTTTATAATTCATATCCTCCTTATTTCAAAATATCATGTCAATTATGATCTCATGAATGTTGGGTAAAATAAGAGTACATTTCACAATGCGTCAAATATGCACAGCATCTTGTGCATCCAAAAGAAACTTTATCTGAAGAATGGAGGTAAAACCACAGAACAAAAAAGGCACCATTATGAATGTGAATCTTAATAACTCTTAAACTTAAATGACTCTTTCTATATGAGGCAAAAGTAGAACTGAAAAAGCTGTAAGCAGACATTAAAGCTGGGCAAGAATACAGCCTCATTTATGAGATAGTTATGAGATTGTAATATTAAAACTATTTATGATCATTTATTTCACATTTAGCACTATTTATTGATTTTTCTGAGAAGGAGGACCCTGGGTAAGTCATTTATTATTTCTGAACTTCAATGTCCTCTTAGTTAAGGAACTGAATGATTTCTAAAGTACCTTCCCATTAACATTAAAATTGTTGTGACGGTTCTATGGTTTATGCAGCGTCAAAAATATTCTTATAATGTTGGAAATAAGATTTAATAATTATCTTTGGGACAATGCAATAAAATAATTTGAGTCAGTTTCTGTTCTCAACAGTTAAGATAAATCCAGGTAATTCTTTCCCTAGGACCACACACATTTGGCAAATTTAAAAAACTGTTACTCTTGTCAACTTTGCTTTAATATATTTCAAGAATTGAGATGCTCACCACAAATCAAAATTACCTTAAATTTTTATATATTTCAAATTAGTCATATAGTATTTCTTAAGGAAAAGGAAGTAGTATGTCATAAAATTAGGAATTGTTACAGGTGGGATTAAGTATACATTGCTTACAAAAATGTTAGTATAATTATTATAAAAAGAATATTTTTTCATCATGTTTCATCTAGGCTTTCTATTCACAAATTTAAAAAACTGATCCATTCAGTTCCCATCACAAGCTTTTCAGACATTGAAAGTGTGTTTAGGGCCAGAAGCCTTCAGTACTGCCTTTGTCCTGTGTGACTTGCATTTTCAGCAAATTTTCTTCTTTATCTGTTCTCCATTTTCTACCAGTGAACAAACAATTTAAAATATAGATAGATAGATAGATAGATAGATAGATAGATAGAGAGAGAGAGAGAGAGAGAGATAGAGAGATAGATAGATGATAGATTCTCTTATGGAAAATTTTTTGGCATATGTAAATAAACTTTACATTTAAGAATGGAATTATATATAGTGTGTGTGTGTGTGTGTGTGTGTGTGTGTGTGTGTGTGTTGTATGTTTGTGTGTGTGTTTTGGTTGAGGCTGGGTAGTAGATAAACAGAAGTAAAATTTTCATTATGGGAACACAATACTAACTAGTGGATTGCTGATTCAAACTTCAGGCTGGATACTGGTCTATAACTTATTTAAGATCCTTTTGGATGAAGTTTTGATTCAGATATCAAAGAAAAGAAAATATTTAATTTTCATAACATATTTATTACCTTGTAGCCTCATGTAACTGTGAAGTATAACTATAGATAAACCTATTATATATTATGAGGATGTGACTAGGTATGGAGGAGGCATCCGGGAATATACATAGCACAAGGGAAGAGATGTGTGTGCTTAGAAAAAATGATTGATGTGCACTATGACACAAGTAACCCTAACATTTTTAACATTTACTTTTCATACTCTAAATTGCATGTTAAAATCTAAGATCCTTTGGATGCTTGCCCAGTAAATATGAGATGCCCTGCCACTTCCCATGTGTGCAAGTTGCTCCAGTGTGAACCAACTCTTCCTATCTCCCTATGTAACTTTATCTCTTTTATTGCCTTAATTTTTAAAAATAGTTCTCTGTATTAATATTTTCATTTACCTGCACTGGCACAAACTGCTGTAGTCTGACATTTGTCTCTACTCTTCTATTAAAAGGGCTCTCAATAAGATTAAAAGAGTGTACGATTGTCTTCTCTAACTCCATCTCTTAGCATTTAACATTCTTGACTTTTCTCCCCATGCTTTCTAATGTATACTTTGGTGACACAATTCATTTACTTAACATTTATCTTTCTGGGCCCTCCTTCCTATTCATTTTTTTTTATTGTATAATAATTTTTAATTTTCTTATTTTTTAAACTTTATTTTATTATTAGTTTCAAGTATACAGTACATTGGTTAGACATTTATATAGTTTATAAAACGATCCCCCTAATTGCTTTTTCTCTCCTCTGGCTCTCCACCTAGTTAATACATTAATGCTAACTGCATTCCCTATGCTGTGATTCCCATCCTCATAACCATTTATCAACTACTAATTTGTGCTTCTTGACCCCTTCAACCCTTTCTCTTAGCTTCCCCTCTGGCTGTCACCAGGCAGTCCTCTGTATTTGTGAGTCTATTTTTGATTAGTTTGTTCTTTTTGTTCTTTAGATTATGCGTATAAGTGAAATCATATGGTATTTATCTTTCTCTGTCTGACTTTTTTCACTCAGCACGATAACCTCTAGGTCCATCCATGTTATTGCAAATGGTAGGATTTCATGTTTTGTTTTGTTTTGTTTTGTTTGTCCAAGGCTGAGTAATATTCCATTCTATATATAAACCATAACTTCTTTATCCAATCATCTGTTGATGGATATTTAGGTTGTTTCCATATTTTGGCTATTGTAAATTGTACTGCCATGAACATAGGCATGCACAGATCTTTATGAATTATTGTTTTGGTTTTCTTTGGATAAATACCCAGAAGTGCAATTGCTAGGTCAAAAGGTATATCCATTTTTAATTTTTTGAGAAACCTCTAGACTGTTTTCCATAGTGGCTGTACCAATTTGCAATCTCACCAATAGTGTAAGAGAGTCCTCTTTTCTCCACATCCTCACGAACACTTATTGTTCTTTAATTTATTGATGATAGCCATTCTGACAGTTGTGAGGTAATATTTCATTGTGGTTTTAATTTGCATTTCTCTGATAGTTAGTGACCTTGAGCATCTTTTCATATGTCTATTGACTACCTATATTTCCTCTTTGGAGAAATACCTGTTTAGGTCTTCTGCCCACTTTTTAATTGGATTTTTGTTGTTGTTGAGTTGTATGAGTTATTTATATATTTTGGATATTAACCTCTTATCAGATGTATCATAAGCAAATATCTTCTTACGTTTAGTCTTTTTGTTGTGTTGATGGTTTCCTTTGTTGTACAAAATTTTTAGTTTGATGTAATGCCATTTGTTTATTTTTTCTTTTGTTTCCCTTGCCAGAGGAGGTATATCGAAAAAGAAGTTACTGTTAGCAATATCAGAGCCTTTACTGCCTATGTTTCCTTCTAGAAGTTTTAATCCATTTTGAGTCTATTCTTGCATACGGTGTAAGAAGGTGGCCCAGTTTCTTTCTTTCTTTTCTTTTCTTTTTTTTTCTGCATGTCCAATTTTCCCAGTACCATTTATTGAAGAGAGGCCTTTACCTCATTGTATATTCTTGCCTACTATGTCATATATTAAGTGAGCATATAGGTGTGGATATGTTTCTGAGCTCTCTATTCTGTTCCATTGATCAATGTATCTATTTTTATGCCAGTACTATGCTGTTTGGATTACTGTAGCTTTGTAGTGTAGTTTAATATCAGGTAGTATACTACCTCCAACTTTGTTCTTCGTTTTCAAGATTGCTCTGGCTATTTGAGGTCTTTTATGGTTCCATATAAATTTTAGGACTATTTGTTCTAGCTCTCTGAAAAAAGTCAATGATATTTTGATAGAGATTGTATTGAATCTATAGATTGCTTTGAGTAGTATGGCCATTTTAATGATGTTGATTCTTCTTACACATGAGCATGGTATATGCTTCCATTTATTTGTATCACCTTTAATTTTTTTTCAATGACATAATTTTCTGAGAACATGTCTTTCACCCCCTTGGTTAATTTGATTCCCGGGTATTTTGTTGTTTTCTATGCAATTACAAATGAGATTATTTTCTTAACTTCTCTTTCATCATTGGTGTATAAAAATGTCACTGATTTCTGAATATTAATTTTGTATCCTGCTACTTTATTGAATTCATTGATCAGTTCTAACAATTTTTTGGTGGAATCTTTAGGGTTCTCTTTATATAGTATCATGTCTTCAGCAAATAATGAAAATTTTACTTCTTCCTTTCCAATTTTGATAACTTTTATTTCTTTCTTGTCTTATTGCTATCACTAAGATTTCTAACAATGTTGAAGAGGAGTAGTGAAAGTAGGCATCCTTGTCTTATTCTTGATCTTAAGGAAAACGCTTTTAGCCTTTCCCCATTGAATATGATGTTAACCGTATGTTTGTCATATACGGCCTTTATTATATTGAGATATGTTCCCTCTATTTCCACTTTGCCGTGAGTTTTTATCATAAATGGATGCTGGATTTTGTCAAATGCTTTTTCTATATCTATTGATATGATCAATTTTTTTTTTATCTTTTGATTTGTTAATGTGGTGTGTATCACCTTAATTGATTTGCGGATATTGCATCTCAAGAATAAATCCAACTTGATCATGGTGTATGATATTTTTAATGTACTGCTGAATTGGATTTGCTAATATTTTGTTGAAGACTTTTGCATCAATGTTCACAAGAGATATCACCCTATAGTTTTCTTTTTTTGTGTTGTTTATCTGGTTTTGCATACAAAGTAATGGTGGCCTCATAAAAGGAGTTAGGGAGTCTTCCTTCTTCTTGAATTTTTTGAAATAGTTTGAGAAGAATAGGAGTTAATTCTTTTTTGACTGTTTGTCGAAATTCACCTATGAAGCCATCTGGTCCAGGACTTTTGTTTTTTGGGAGGTTTATTTTTTTACTCATTTGATTTCGTTGGTGGTAATTGTTCCGTTCAGATTTTCTGTTTCTTCTTGACTCAGACTTGGGAGAGTGTATGTTTCTAGTAATGTGTTCATTTCTTCCAGATTGTCAATTTGTTAGCATATAATTGCTTATAGTATTTTCTTATGATCCTTTGTATTTCTATGGATTCTGTAGTTATTTCTCCTCTTTCATTTTTGATTTTATTTATTTGAGTCTTCTCTCTTTTTTCCTTGATGAGTTAGGTTAAGGGCTTATAAATTTTGTTTATCTTTTCAAAGAAGCAGCTCTTGGTTTCATTAATCTTTTGTATTATTTTTCTAGAGTCTATTTTGTTTAATTCCTCTCTGATCTTTATTATTCCTTCCTTCTATTCACTTTGGGCTTTGTCTGCTGTTCTTTTTCCAGTTCTTTTAAGTGTAAGGTTAGATTGTTTATTTGAACTTTTCCTTGTTTCTTGAGGCAGGCAGTCCTGTGTTGCTTTGAATTTCCTTCTTAGAATTGCTTTTGCTGTGTCCCACAGATTTTGAGTCATTGTGTTTTCATTGTTATTTGTCTCTAGGTATCTTTTGATTTCTTCCCTGATCTCATCGAGAACCTATTCATTGTTTAGTAGTGTGTTATTTGCCTCCATGTGTTTGTGTATTTTCCAGTTTTTTTCTTGTAGTTGATTTCTAGTTTCATACCATTGTGATCAGTTGATATGCTTTCAATCTTCTTAAATTTATTGAGACTTGTTTTATGTCTTAATATCTGGTCTTCTTCAAAAATGTTCCATGTGCACTTGAGAAGAATGTGTATTTTGCTGCTTTGGGGTAAAATACTCTGAAAATTCTATTAAATCCATCTGGTTTAATGTGTCTTTCCATTGGTGTCAATGGGTGTTAAAGTCTTCTACTATGAGTGTATTACTGTTGATCTCTCCTTTTATGTCAGTCAATAATTGCTTTTTATATATAGGTGCTCCTATGTTGGGTGAATATATGTTTACTAGGGTATGTCCTCTTTATGTATTGATACCTTTATATTGATCCCTGTATTCCCTGTATTGATATAATGCCCCTCTTTGTATCTTATTATAGCCTTTGTTTTAAAGTCTATTTTATCTGATATAAATATCGCTACCTTGGCTTTTTATTTTTAATTCTATTTCCATGAAATACCTTTTTTTTTATACTTTTATTTTCAATCTATGCTTATTTTTTTTAATACATTCATATATCAGTGCTAAAGAGAAAAATTATTGATTTCAAAGTTAGGCTGTATAGTCATCATGTTGCCCAATCTCTTATGGTAGCCAAGGACCCAGAGAAGCCTCTCTAAAGCATGCAGGTCACAGTGGCAGAGGGAAAAGTGAGTCCAGCAAAGAAAAAAAAAAAAACAAGCCACATAGGCTTCTGTTACTTCATTTCCATCATATTTCATTGACAAAGCTAGTCACTTGACCAAGCATGACTTCCATGGGGCAAGGAAGTATAATCCTCTCCTTCAGATTGGAGGGGAAACAGATATTGGTATGAATACTACCATATCTCTATCATATCCTTACTCTCCTTTTGTACACAGGCTTATTGTTGCTGTTTTTTGCCCTGGATCTCTTCTATTCTTATGTGTATGGTCTTTATGATAGTTTACCCACAGCCAAGATTTGAAATCTTCCTCCTGGAAGCTGATGAGTTCATCAGTTTAAAATCTTCATCTTTCTTCTGAATTTTATTCATGTTTTCCAAGTTCATGTCCATCCAATTTTAGTGATCCAAGAGATAATTCTCAGGGCTGTGTGGAGGAGTGAGAAAGCAGGATGAGGCTGGGTAGCGGTGGGCTAGAGGATTCTAAGGTAATATAAATAAAGTGTTCATGTGTTTGGCAAGTTTACTTTATAACTAGAAGTTTTATAATACTTCTGTTTATCTGTAAAATGGGAATTATGATAACTTACTTCATAGGATGGTTCTGAGGACTGTGTTTATATGTATAAAATGATAAGAATAATTGCTGGCTTATATAATTGTGTATATATATTTTTTTCCCTTGGAGTTTTAGCATTGGGAGGGACCCTAGGCATTATCTAGTCTCTCTACTATGGATGAGAAAAATGACTTTAAGAATAATGTAAAAATTTTCACAAAGTTGACAGCTAGCTGGTGTATATATCAGCTCTAGCGCTCAGATTTCCCAGTGCTCCAATCATCCATATTCCTGGGATACCACATTACCATTTTTTATATCAACCACGAACAATCAAAGATAGAGATGTAGACAACTATCATGTAGTCATAGCATAGGTTTTCTTTTAATTGTATTCCACTGTTAGAATTTGACATGTCTCATTATAAGTACTACTCCATAGAGGAGTCATGTCCTGGAGGGTTTGTACTCTATTAAGTGAAGCCAAGATCTCATGGCAGGATTTGTCTATTGGTCTAGTTTGGAAAGTTGCACATAACTTTCAGGTATTTCACAAATTAAAGTAGAGTTACTATAATTTTGTGCCTAAATGTAGTACATAGAATCAAATTATATTGCATTACAGCTGCTATCCTTGAAAGTGTTCCTATATTTTTTAAAACCAATATCAATACATGGAAAAAACTCAGAACTAGTCAAATGCAGCCAAAGTTTCTGTTTGTCATAAACAGGGAGAGATATCTTGAATGTAATAAGTTGTTTGGGCAAATCTGTTTCTGTCTGCTGTGATTGATTGTCCATTATTATATCCATGGCCATTATGGACAGCATGTATTTTAAGAGCAGTGGTTTGTGAAGAATGAGGCAAATGCCAAGGCTGGGAGGGAAACTCGAGTTATTCTGTTGACCATATACATCTTAAAATACATTAATTTCTCAAGAACCTACTAATCTCTGCATATTTGGCTTTGCAATGTTACAAAGTCAAAATGCTTTATTCAACTAAAACATATACTTTATGGGGGTGTGGGAGTTCCCACTTCCCACAGGAATCTTTAATTTAGAGAGTCTCTATTGAGAAGATTTCAGATTTAACTCTGGAAGAATATACTATCTTCATAAATGTATTGGGACACAGGACCAAGAATACAGAGCTAATAAGCTGTTTAATGAAAGACTATAATAAAAACAACAAGAATGTGGAAGGAAAATACATTGAGATGTTAATGTTTATTTTGTTTTTATCCCTATAGCGTTAAGAATAAAAGCTATTTGTGAGATATATATAATATATATATATATATATATATATATATATATATATATATATGCTCTTCCATTCCAAAAAAAATAGTAAGCTATTTTAGTTTTTTGTCCTTTGTAAATTTGTAAGTCATATAAATATAAAGTGTTTATTGGAAATAATCTCTCATTTTTTTTGTGAAAGATTAGGACCATGTAGAATGTGTGAGAGTGGAAAAGAGGGAGTGCTTTTGAGGGATGGCAGGTGAGAACAAGAGAGAGAAGTGACATTCTCAAGACTAGGACAAGGGCAGATGTTTGCATGCAAGTCTCCAAGTAATAGAGACCTGTTTTTCCATAATACATCACATTTATACTCAGGTTCTCAGGGAGATGACTGCATGATGTATTTAGGAAGCGCGGCCCTAAAACATCTGAACTTTAAACCTCAGAAAAATTCCAGTGGTCAATATCATGCAGGAGCAGATGTATTAAACTTTCTGGGGCTTTGCAGCCTTGGATGAGGGACATAGTAGAAGTGACAATTATGGCTCAGAGATCATAGAATCCTTTTTATATGTTTTGCTCTCTTTGCACACTTAGATTAAAAAAAAAAAAACCATTGTGAAAATACAAGTGAATCCTGAAAGTGTTTGAGGTTAAAATTCCTGCTGGCTCTAAATAGGCCTAGAATTGAATATTCATGGTGAAAGCTGATTTAAACAGAGAGAATTTGTAGAAAACAAACAGATGTCTTCAAAATGGAAGACTGCAAAAATATATATATATATATACATATATACACACACACACACACATATACATACATTTACATATTCATATCCATATATACATAAAACTAATATGTTTTATCTTATTTAAACTATCTTAATTTTGTTAAATTTGAGAGATTAATTATTGATCTCCAGAAAATTAAGCAAAAAAACATAAAATATGTTAGAAGTTAATTCAGAATGTTGAAAATATAGATATGTCTAACTTTACTTTGTTAATATTTTTGTTAGTATTTGTTAACATTTTAAAAATATTTTTCAGACTTATTAAGATATAAATTAAATACAATGAATTCATCACTTTAATGATTTTGATGAAAAGTACAGCTACAAACCACCACTATCAAGGTATATACCCCCCCCCCCCCCAAAATTCCTTCCTGCTCTTTGGTAGTCAATCCTTCTGCTTAAACCTAGCCTTAGATAACTACTGATCTGATCTCTTCATTACAGTTTTCCCTTTTCTAGAATTTCCAGTATATAGTCATTTATGTGGTTTCTATCTAAAACTTAGCATAATGTTTTTGAGATTTATCCATGCTGTTTCATTTATTGGTAGTTCTGTAAAGAACTGTGAAGGGTTTGAAATTTTACACTGCTTGTCTGCTAACAAGTGAGACTGTCACAGTTTTACAGATTCTGACAGAAGATAGTAGACTGCTGGGTCAGAGATAAAGGACTTTATTACTTATGACACAACAGGAAGCATATACGTCATCATGTTCTCTTTTCCTGCCAAGTCCCCAAGTTCATTGGGTCTGTGTCATAAGTGAGAAACTTTGAGCTTCTGAATCTGCCAGCAAATGTGCTAGGAAATCTGCTTAGTTTTAACCCTGGAGTAATACACTATCTTCGTTATGATTGTCAGGAGACAGAGTGTCACAATACAGACACTATTTCTATTCTTCCAGGCTGTTTTTCATATAAACATTCTTTAAATGGCAGTCTGGGAAAAAGTCGTCATGGAAAGTACAGAAGCCCCATAGAAAATTGTCATCAAACAAGTTCATTCCTTTTGATTGCTGCATAATATTCCACTGTGTGAATATACAACAATATATCAATCCATTCATTGGTTGACTAGCATTGGTCGTTTATGGGTTTAACTAATAAAGCTGTTTTCACTATTCATTTATAATTTTTTTGTGTGAACATGTTTTCTTTATCTTGGTGATAAGTGTGGAATTTCTGGTTCATATGGTAGGTACGTGTTTAATTGTGGGGAGAAAATGCCAAAATATTTTGCAAAGCAGTTACTATTTTGCACTTCCAACAGCAATGTATGAAAATTTTAGTTGCTCCATACCTATTCCAACACTTTAATTTAAACCCTTCTAGCACAAATTAAGTAGTATCTCACTGTGGTTTTAATTTATATTTACTTAAGGAATAATAATGTTGGACATCTTTCACAGTCTATTTGCCATTTTGTACCATCTTTGGTTAAGTTACTGTTCAAATCTTTCTTTTTAAAAACCCAGTTAATTATTTTCTTAACATTAGACAGACTCCTCTGGCCTCATTTTGACTAAGTGTCATTTTTGGCCTTGTCTTCAGTCTTCCCAATCCAGTTATATTAAGAATCCTGCTAAGTCAGTTTAGAGGGAATCCTCTATCCTTGATATTTGATCACCATTGACATATAACCAAATTCCTCATCTCTATCTTTGATGTCTAAACCTTTGTCTAGCATTCAGCAAGAATCCTGTAAAGTCAGTTTAGCAAGAATAATCCTACCACTGATATCTCTTCATCGTAATTTTCCAACAATTTACGTTCTCACTCTTCTCAGTGTTTAAGTCTCCGGATATCTTTGCTGTAGTTGGAGGTAAGCCTGATCTCTCTCTCCAATTTCAATAATATTGACATCTATTAAAATGTCCTGAATAAAATCTTCTTTACTATTTTAACAAGTTTCAGAACAATTTTTTTAATAATTGTTTTTATATATACTAGATACAGTCCAAATATTTTCTCCAAGTCTGTAGCTTACATTTTCATTTTCTTAGAATTGTCTTCTGGAGTATAAAAGGTTTTAGTTTTGTTAAAGTCCAGTTTATCAATATTCTATTACAAAGTTCAAGCTTTTTGTGTCCTGTTAGAAATCTTGCCTAACCCAGGTTCACGAAGATGTTCTCCTGTTTTCTCTAACATTTCAGTTTATAACAAATTTTTATTTAATTTTCATATATCATAAAAGGTAATATTTAAGATTCTTTTCTTATTTTGAATATGGATATCAACTTGTTTCAGAATTATTTATTGACATTCCTTTTACTTTTGAAATGCTTAAATGCCTGTGTCCAAATCAATTAACTATATCAGTGTGGGTCTATTTCTGGATTCTAGTTTGTCCCATAGATCTACTTATCTATCCTCACATTATTGCGACACTGTCTTGATTATTGTATTTTAGTAAGTCTTGAAAGCAAGTACTAGGAGTCTGCCGAATTTGTTCTTTCTCAATTTTTTTTTTTTCTGGCTACCTGAGGTTCAATAAATTTCCATTAAAAAGATCAGTTTTCATGTTCCTAATGGTATTATGATTGCAGTTGTGTTGAATCTATGCATAAGTTTTGTGGAGATTTGTCATATTAGCAATATTGAACACTTTGTTCCATCAACATGTTATAACTCTCTATTTAATTAGTCCTTCATTAATTTCTTTCAGAAAAATTTTGAAGTTTTCAGTGTAAAAGTCTTACTCAAATTTTGTTAAATCTGTATCAAAACATTTTGTTTGTAATGTTGTAAATAATATTGTTTATTTAACTTTAATATTTTTCTAGTATATAGAAATAAATTGATATTTGTATCTCTGACTTTGCTAAACTCACTTTAATGGTTGGCTTGCAGATTCCTTATGCTTTACTAGGTAGAAAATGATGTCGCCTACATATAAAAAACTTGTACTTCTTCCTTTTTTTTCAATATGTTTTGGTTTCTTTTCATTTCCTATTGCACTGTCTGGGCTCTTTAGTACAATTGTGAACAGAGAAGATGGAAATGAACACTCTTATCTTATTCTCAGTCAAAGCAGTCAGTATGTCAGCATTTCGCTAAGTAGTTAACTGTAAATTTTATCTTTTTTTTTATCTGTTTGAAAAAGTTTCTTTCTATTCACATTTTTCTATGAATTTTTATGATGAATAAAATTTTCTTGAATGCTTTGGTGCACCTAATGAAATAATTGTATGATATTTCTTTTTATTCTATTAGAGAATATATTATTTTATTTTTTAATGTTAAACCAATCTTGCTTTCCTGGTATAAACTCCTCTTAATCATGCTATATTATCTATTTTATATATTGCTGCATTTATTTTGTTAATTCTTTGTTATACATTTACATTTATGTCTATCGTTTTCATTTCTTATCTTTTGTTTTGTTTTATTTTGTTTTTCTAACAAGGTAATAATGACCTCATTAAACAAATTGGAAGATTTTTCCTCCAATTCTATTTTCTGAAAATAAAAAGATCTGTTGACCTAATATAACTTTTTCATAAATATTTCTAGACATCATCAGTTAAGCTACATCAGTTTGGAATTTTCTTTAGGGAATATTTTAAACTATGAACTTAACTACTTTAATAGTTACAACGCTTTGTCCATGCACATTTTCATGACTACTCATTCTATCAATTACTGAGAAAGAGATATTGAAATCTCTATTTTTGTCTATTTCTCTTATACATTCGATTGGATTTTTAGTTTTTCATCTTTAAAATTTTCTTTTTAATTATTTTTATATCTTCCATTTATTTTCTTATAGTGCTCATATTTTCCTTTACATTTTTAAGCATATTTCTAACAGCTGTTTTAGAGCTTTGTCTTATAATTTCATTGTTTCTGCCTTTTGTGTCTGTTGCTATTGATTAACTTTCCCCATGTTATGGATATGTTTTTTGTTTCTTTGTAAGTCTAGTAAGTCCCTACTGATTACGAGACATAGTAAATGTATATGCTGAATGCCGGATTTTGTTTTATTCCTTTTAAAAGTGTTGAATTTCATACCGGTACACAACTATTTGCAGTTTGGTTCTACTCTGTTAAGGCTTTGCTTTTTGTCTTGAGTAAGGCATATCCATAGCAGTCTTTACTTTGGGCCTACTTTTCCCAGTGCAATGGCTATACTTTTTAAAGGATTCTTCCTGGGGCCCCAATTTTTTTTGATGTCTCTTTACTTTGGTTGAAGAAACACAAATTATTCCCATCTTTGTGCTGGCTCTGAGAAATAGTTGGTTGACTAATTATTTTCTGGATTTTCTTTCTGACTTTATAGATATCCTTCATATCTACTTAGGTCAATATTCAGCCAAAGACACACAGAATTCCTCATCAGATCTCTGAAACTTTGTGTGTGTGTGTGTGTGTGTGTGTGTGTGTGTGTGTGTGTGTGTGTATGGTATGTGCACGCCTCATGCACATGTACCCCCCTATTTTCTACTATTCTGTCTCATAATTTATAGCTGTATCAGCTTCACTAAATTGTCTCTCTCTCCTCAACTCAGTAAGCCATCCCAGCTCCACTTAAGTTCTCCCTCCTGCCTTGCAGCCTAAAACTGCCTCGAGGAAGCAAGCTTGTTCCCTTGTTTCTTTTCCTTTTGTGCTGCATGATGTCCAAAGTCTGACCACAGCTTTTTCATATATATCTGAAATTTTTTATTTACAAATTCCATTTTGTTAATTTACCTACTTGCTAAAATATAATTGTAACACCCAGGTAAATCCTAGAGGCGCTTTTGAAATCATTGGCAACCATGCAGAGTCAGAGGAAGTTAGTGTTACCCAACACACATTTTCCCAGCTGAAGCCCAACGAAGGTACACTCTACCTTCCCATTTCAGTTCTCATACTGTAAGCAAGTGTTCTTTTCCCAATCTGTTTATAATCACATTGTTTTTTGCATTTTTTTTTTTTAAATTTTGAGTGGTGGTGATTTCACTGTTTAAAATGGCCCTCAAACATAGTACTGAAATACAATCTACTGTTCCTAAAAATAGAAAAGCTGAGATGTGCTTTAAGGAGAAAATATGTATGTTGGATAAACTTCATACAAGCATGAGTTACACTGTTGTTGGCCATGAATTCAAAGTTACTGAATTAGCCTTATATATGAAATAAGGTATCTTAAAACAGAAATACACATAAAATAAGATTTCATACTGGTGAGTTGATGAAAATGTGACCAAAGTCTCTAGTTTGTTTCTTTCTTCCTTATAGGTCATACCACTATATTCTCTGTGGCCTAAATGAGTATCCATAAATACATATGCACTTCTAAAGAACAAATATGCATTTAAAATTTCTAGCCAGACCACTCCTTTCTTTTCTTAAAAAATATGTTAACACACAGTAACCCATTTAATAGACACAATCTCTCTCTTTTTTTTTTTTTACAGATGTACACTAGACATGTTATGTTTCTGATTTTTTGACACATTAGTAATTAGACTCTAGGCTGTACATCTCCTATATTTGTCATCAACAAATGAAAAATGATCACAATCTTCAGACATCCCTACATAAATGATTGATTCTATTTAGGTGTGTTTGTATAAATAGATATTTAACTACCTATTCTTGAGAACTGGCCCTTGTCTTTGCTAAACATTAGCTTTCCTCTAATATCTAGCAGAAAGCCTACTCTTCTAATGGTTAGTATCTGTATACCCCCCAACTCACACATACACATACATTGTGCCACTGGTGTGTGTGTGTGTGTGTGTGTGTGTGTGTGTGTGTGTGTGTGTGTGTTTAAATCAGGGATGACCTTATGTGCATATAAAATGGTACAAAAGTGAACTGTTTTGTGGGAAGATCGCCTTTTATACAGTCTGAAATTCTACTATTAACTTATTAACTCTTTTGGCTAGTTAATCTGTTATTTTAAAAATTTAGTTTATTATGTCCAAACTTTGTAAGTTAGCAGTATGATAAATACAGTATTGTGGTAATCATATATTCTGATTTTCAAGGAGAGCTTTGTGTTCAAATAATATGCCTTTTAAACAAACTCTCTACTACATGATTTGTTTCAGTGTTTGTTTCAGAAAATAAAGTTGCCCTATGCCCAATGCAGAGACCTCAAAGAATTACAGCAGTCATCTCCCCTCTAAGAATAGGTTGATATATGGGGAAGAACACATTGTGAGGACTCCCAAGAGACCAAAGTTTCAGAAAGGCAGTGGATACAGGGGTGGCACAGGTCCAGAAGGTGAAATAATTTTGAAAGGCATTTATAAAGACCATAATATATTTTTGCTAGAGTTCAGCCAATTATGTACTTGTCAAAATACACTGACAGGTCCCAATTTTTGTTTCTTCACACATTTAACAATGAAAATTAATTCCATAATCTTATGCTTGTAATTGAAAAATTTTCAAGAGTTCCTGCAATTTGCTCTTGTTATCTGCCTTAGCATTTTGTTGCCCTTATGCCATGTGGTGGTCAAGTGTGTCAGCCACAAGGCTTATGTATCTTTAACCAAGAGTATGCAGAGATTGTGTGATTCATTTTGTCACCCCCGTGGTATATGAATATGATGCAGAAGGATACAAGAGTACACTATACAACTTTTTTATGTCCATGAGCACAAAAAATTACAACTGTGTGTTATTTTATAAAAACCCTGAATTTAAATATCCTGAACAAGCCTTTCAGATTTCTGGTTTAGAAGTGTCCTGGAATCAGGTCCCTGACTCACCTGTTTTAATGATTTCTTAACGACCAGAGTGAGAAGCTACATAATTGGTAATGACAGTAACTGCTGCAAGAAATTGCCATCTTAGCTGATAAATATTCCCAGCCTGGCACATAGGCAATATATTGAGAAGAGCATTAGATTTCTATTTAGAAAAAATTTGTATTTGGTCTCAATTTGGAAACTAATTAATGGCATGAACTTAGAGAAGTCTGTAGCTATTCTTGGCAAATTCTTAGTATCTTTTGAATTGGTCCGCACCTTTCCATCCCTACTGTTCCTACTTCACTAGTCATAATAATCTTTCACTCAGATTAACATGGTAGCCCCTTAACTGATTTCCTACTTTCTGTCTTTTGCCCCATTAGTTCTTCAGGTAGAATTCAGAATGATTTCTCTAGCATCTGGTTTATGTTAGTCTCCCTTTCCTTCAGACAAAGACCAGTCAAATCATGTTGTTATTCCTGCTCAAGTCTATGTTTCGTGTCTGACACTTCCTCTTATCAGTGTGCTCCAGTTAAAGTTTATCTTTTAGTTCCAGGTCTGAACTCTTTCCTGTAATCTGAAACTATATTTTAAAGTAGCCACTAAAAATTTCTTCTTAGAACTCTCATAGGCATCTTTTTTTTTTTATTGTGATAAGAACACTTAACATGTGATTGATTCAATCTCTTTATAATGTTTAAAAACCCATAGGCATCTTAAACTTACATAATCCAAAGCTAAAGTCTATTTTTTCCATCAAATCCTATTTTTATCTGTATTATGTATTCATCCAATGAGTCTCTAAAGCTAGAAACTGAAAATTTAGTTTTGAAAAACACTATCACTCAATCAACCAATAAATTCTCTCAATTCTACCCAGAAGAGTCTTGATTCAATTTTTCTTTTACATTATCTTAAATTTTCTATTTTCACATCTATCTCCCCATTCATCTGTAAACTCTTTGAAGGTAGGATCTATCAGGCATTTAGATCCCTTACACTATTGTAAACTCAATCAACAGTTGGTAAATGGCTCCATACATATTTAAAGGGAGGACTTGGTGGCTTTCATTCTATGTGATTCATCAGTTACAAACTTAAATCTTTTATTCTGATAAATAAAACAGAAACATGCAAGTTCCTGTCTGACCCAACCTTGTTGCTACCACAGAATAGCCAGTCCAGTAATGTTTGAATGATAAATAAATTTAGAATCTTCTAACCACAGATTATTTTTATTAAAATATGTAAAAATCTTTTTCTTTTTTATGAAGCAATAAGCACTGAGATTTCATTATCAATAACATCTAGAAACCAAATTTTAAAACCGATACTATAAAGAAATATCTATATAGTTTACTAAAAAACATTTACAAAATGTTATATTATAATATTATATAACATATTATAATCATAGTTTGTAAAATTGAAGGCATATTTCTGTGTATATGCATAGAGATATTTGGATGACCAGTCTTAAAATGTTAGCAGTGATTATCTCTTTGTTGTTTAATTTTATTTTATAGCTATTTGGGAGTACTTTTCTGTACTTTAAAAATTTGTTATAATGAGTACATATTGTTTTTCCAGAACCAATAATGCTGTTAAAATATATATTATATCCCTCTAATTAGTAATGTACTTACCAAACTCCTGAAAGATATTTTTCTTATCCATTACTCTTTATAATATAAAGAGATAGAGTTGAAAATTATCCAATGTTTTAAGCAGTGTTCTTTCATCAGGAGTGTTAATGGATTGTAGTTTAACAGCAGAGTAAAGGATAAAGTTGGAAATTGAATGTTACATGTGAATGACAGAGAAGATAGGTGTATCTGTGTTTGTGTGCCAATGGGTGCATTTGTAATGCATAAAAGAGTGAGAATGAACGAAAGTAAAAATGTTGACAGTGTTTTCTTTTTCTGAAATTCCAATGAGGCTGACATCCTTGTATGAGCAAATAGTATTTCTGTTGAAAACTGAAAAAAAAAAAGACAAAATTTTTAGCTAAAATAAATCAGTTTATAGGATAAGTGGAAGTTTATCAACGTGGCAAAATTTATTTTCCCTCTCTCTCTACACTTTTATAAAAATTGGTTTGATGAAAAAGATGTAAAATATTTCCTAAAAGAGTAGGTAAATTTGAAAACATGCAAATAAACACAATGAATTATATAGTTAACATAACGTTTTTTAAAAAATACAGATTACTATTTTAGTAAGAATAGAAATTGTATTTTAAAAATTATGCCCGTATGTCAGTGTAAATATATATGGAGAAAATTTTAAACTACTTTGAAATTTTCTGACAGTAATAGAAGATAGAAGTAGAAGCTCGCTTGAAATAATAGTCATCAAATTAATAACCAAGTATTAACCATTCAGTCAAGAAGCATGTCGGGCTGTGAGAAACAGTAGTACTCATAGCAATAATACTTTTATCTTCCTCTCTTTCCTGGTGATTCCTTTCAATAAGGATATTATTTAATTTCTCACTGTTACTAAACTTCATGTTAAATTATTTTGGATAATAGTATGATTAAAAAAATAATTTTGCTCTTTCCTAAAAAAAGCAAAAAAACAAAAAAACCCAAAAAACTTGTTTAGTTTTCCTTATGACTTGTAGTACAATAGCAATTTAAAAGTGATGTTAAAATCCCCTACTTGTAGCTTGTTTCTGCTGAATTTGGCGGGAGAACAGGAAGTTGGAGAGGATTTTCTATGATCTCAGTTAGTATTTTCTTTGTAAAAACCTGAGCAAGAAGTACCCAAGCTTAGTAACAAATTTAGTTACAAATTCTCCTTACAAATTAGGTAAAAATTATTGTACGACTTTGAACTGTGTAATGGACAGCGTTTCTCCTTTCTTTGGTGCTCTCAACCTCATAGTCAAACATTTATTTAGCCCATCCTGGTAAATGATTCATTGCTAGATCTCTAGGTAAAAAGACAAGTTTTAGTTTATAGTATTTCCAATTTCTGAAGTATAAATTTTTCCACTAAAATTGATTTCAAGCTACCAACATAATGTAACAACATGTGGAGCTGAGAATAGATGTGCAGCTGTATTTGTAAGCTGGCATGAACTGGCTCTAGTATATTGCTGAGCCCATTCATGAGATTTATGCTTTAATCATATGCTTCTTAAGTATTACCCTGGTCTCACCTTTTTCTACCCTTGTTCTTTTGTCTGTTTGGTTTTTTGTTGTTGTTCATCACATTTTTATCACATTACTTAGTATGGTTTATATATATATGCAAAGCACCTAAGTTTCTTCCCTGGATAGGATTAAATAAATTAAACACCAAATGAAATTAACTAATTAATAGGAAAATTCATTTAATACACAACTTTTGTAATACTTGTTCAAATCTAAATTCCATCTTTTGTTTCATTAGCACTAACCACTGAAAGATATAGTTCTTGTGAATGATTCCCTAGTTCTTTTCTTCAGTACTTTCTTCAAAAAAGAATAATACAATATTAAGTATATCACTCTACAGTTTTTAATCCTACTATTACATTAGCTTACTTATCTTCTCACAAAAAGTCCTATGAGTCAGAAAGGAAAACTATCACTATCTTCGTTTTATGAATAAAAATGCTTCAAAAGTCTAAAGAGTTTACCTAAAGTTATAGAATTTGTAAGTAACAGAACTTCCAGCCCTGCTTTTATACTATTAAGACCCCAAAGAACAAATCACAATTCCTGTTGATCTCTTCTAGGAGATCAAAGTGCACCAGATATTATTTGGGCTATGGTTATTTTTCTTGGGAGTTGAAAACATTTACTGCTGCCAAGTTTCAAATATTGCTAAAATTTTGAAACTTGAAGATAATAATGATGTACCTAGTTTTTAAATTTCAGTGTATACTATTCTTTCTAAATTACTATAAAATAATTAAATTGAAGAGAACCGTTGAGTTAAATGTCCAATTGTAGAATGGTTTTTCAAAGGAAATGACTGTCAACATAATTGATAACTAAATAGTGGGAAAATGCATTTGATAAGTATCTTCTAAGGGGCTGATTTTTTCATAACTCATTTAAGCTGTAAATCTGTAAATGTCATGTAGTAAATGAAAGGTAAGAGAGTATTCAGATATAAAATCTTGAGTTATTTACATCTTAACAGATACAAAACCTTAGTGCTCTCTGGAAGGGCTGTGAAGAATTTTGTGCAGTGGTGGTCCACATACTTTCTTCTGGGCCACTACAGCTTCATAGCTGTAGTGAGAACTACTTTGGCAGTGCCGTAGAACTGCATTACCAAGTACGTTTACAGCTCCAGTATTGATTGCTCGATTCTGTCCAGCTATCCTTTGCCCAAAACAAACCTACTAGAGTCTGTACCGCTGGGAAGAAGCAATGCATTATTTAACATTAACTAATCAATATAAAATAAGCCACCTTAATTTTTTATTATTTTTTATTATTTTGTATTGATTTCTGCTTCTCCACTTTAATTTTTTATTATTTTGTATTGATTTCTAAAACTCAATTCTATAACTTATTTTTCTTCCCAGTAACTGTGAGCTGAGTCCTACCTGACAAGAAATCTAACATCCTTCTGAATTACTCAATTAAGAAAAAAAATTGAGAATTTAAAAAATCATTCGACTTTGTTCTAATCAAATTTAATAAGTGCAACATATTATATGCAGAGTTTTCTGGAGAATACATAAAGACAAATATGAAAAGACAAGATTTTTGCTGTATGTATTTTTGAGAGTAGGGTCTCAAATGTTCCATTTAACTTGGTTGAATTGGGGGGAAATTCAGGCTTATAACTGTCATTAACACTAATAGAGACCTGTCTTCTAAATCCTACTCTGTCAACAGAAGAATAGGGCTCTTAGTTTTTCTCTTTCTTCATTCCTTTTTTCTTTCTTCTTTTTTTTTATTATATATATTGAATTGTCTAGAATAAAACATTAATGGCAACCACATTAGGCACTGCTGCACCTGAGTGCTAACCTCTAATCAGCCAAATATAAAATAAAATCTTGTTATCTATCCATGTAAACAGCATGAGAGAGGGAGTCAAATGTTATTAGGCACATGGATGCACGTAGACGGTGCAGCTATGTAGAGAGTAGTCTGATTCATTCATTTCTACAGTGTTCTCAAGTATCCTTTTTGATCTATTATAAGGCAATAACAATAAAAGCTAGGTTTCTAGATAATTTATAGAAATTGAAGATTTATGGACTAAAAGATATTTTTGGTGAATTATGTCATCAATGAGTGTTGTTTAATACGTACTTTCAGATTACAAAAAATTCAAATTCTATGCAAAAAAATTTAAAAATACATGAATACAAATAAATATACTAATTACTCTTATTCCTACTTATCAGATAACAATTGTTAAATTGTTAAAATTTTGGAGTGCACGCCCTGCAATTCATTCTCTTTTTTTTCACCTCTTATGTAATTAATCCATGTGTCTTGAAATAAAAATAATACAGAATATCATGTACAACACATACATAATTTTGCACAAGGTAACTGAGCCTAGGTTATAAATTATGTTAGTAGTGTTTTATTTTTGTCATTGTCATTTAAAAAGCCACTTTGGCATGGCATACTAAAACAAATTGTATATTTGCTACACATGTTAAATAACAGTTAATTTGCAAAGAGAGAGAGAGTTGTTGATATTTATTCACCAGTATGGGCCCAAGTATCCCAAAGCCAAATTATTAAATACAAAGAATTAAAACAAACCAGAAACAAAAGGGTGAGCTCTAGGTAAACTGGAAGCAAGAAGCCAAGAGATCACAAGCAAGAGGGCTCATGATACCAGAACAGTTAAAGCTCACAAATAAAAATAAGTTATGAAAAGGGAAATCAGAAGTCTTTCAGAAAAAGAAAGAGTCTAGATAGTTATAGATTTCCAGTTATATCTGTTGTGTCTCCATTCTAATTTTCTTTTTTTCTATTTTCACCCATTTCCCCACCTCCCATCCCCTTGGGTAGCCATCAGCTTAATCTCTATATGCAGATCTGTTTTTTTTTTTTTTAATTTGTTTGTTTTAGTCTTTTAGATTCCACACATAAGTAAAATCATTCAGTATTAGTCTTTGTCTGTCTGACTTATTTTGCTGAGCTTAGTACCCTCTAGGCCCCTCCACATTGTTGCAAATGGCAAGATTTCAGTTTTTTTTTATCATTGAGTAATATTCTAGTGTGTGTGTGTGTGTGTGTGTGTGTGTGTGTTGCATTTTCTTTTTTTTTATCCATTGATCTATTGATGGACACCTAGGTTGCTTCCAATATCTTAGCTGTTATAAATGATGCTGCAATGACGATGGGGTGCAGGTATCTTATCAAATCAGTGCTTTTGTTTTCTTTGGGTAAATGCCCAGAAGTGATATTGCTATATGATAAGGCAACTCTATTTTTAATTTTGTGAGGATTCTCCATACTGTTTTTCATAGTGGCTGCATCAATTTGCAGTCCCACGAACAATACACTAGGGTTCTCTTTTCTCCATATCCTCACCAAGTTTATTGATTTATCAATGATAACCATTCTGACAGATGTGAAGAGTGCTATCTCATTAAAGTTTCATTTGCATTTCCCTGATGATTAGTGATGTCCAGAAACTTTTCATATGTCTATTGACCATCTATATGTTCTTTTTGGAGAAATCTCTATTCAGCTTCTCTGCCCAGTTTTTTAAATTGGATTGTTTATTTTTTAGTTGTTAAGTTATATGAGTTTCCTATATATTTTAAATGTTAACAACTTGTTGGATATATCATTTGTAAATATCTTCTTATATTCAATAGACTATCTTTTGTTTTGTTGATGATTTCCTTCATTATGCAAACATTTTTAATTTGATGTAGTTCCATTTGTTACTTTGCTTTTGTTGCCCTTGCCTGAGGAGACATATGCAAAAAGATATTGTTAAGACCAATGCCAAAGGCTTTACTATGTATGTTTTTTTTTCTAGAAATGTTATAATTTCAGGTTCTACATTTAAGTCTTTAATCTATTTCGGGTTTATTTTTGTATATGGTATAAGAAAGTGGTCTAGTTTTTTCAGTGTGCTTCAGTGGACTTGCAGGAAGACTGGAGCACCTAGATAGAGGTCCTGTTTGCCCTATTGAGGTGAATGGAGACATAAACAATGGGGCTTACCAGAATCTCTCATCCTGGAGGTTCCTGCAGACCCCAAAGAGCTCCTGTAGTTTCCCAGTCTTTTCTATATGGCATCTCTCTTATTTTTGTGTGTGTGTGTAGAAGTTGTTCAATCAACCCTCAGTTGTCTCTCAAGAAGAGCTGAACTATATATTGCTGTATATTTTACTGTGCTCATGGGAGGGGTAGAGTATAGTGTCCTCCTATGCCACCACCATTTTGGACCCCCATGCTAATTTTTATTCAACATGTATTGAGCACTAACCATATGGCCACTATCAGAGTTGGCTGCTAGAAAACTGAGTGTGTGTGCAGCTCTTAAAAAGTATATGGCATTTTAGAATTTACCTTTTAAATCTCATGTTGACTCAATTTTACATACAATTTTTCCTTCTAAGTATTCTTTAAAATAGCAACAATGTCTTCTTTATCTAGATTTGTGACTATACCATAGTGAGCTGTTGTAATTCATGACTGGAATGAGATTAAGTGAAGAAAACACAAAATATAATAGCTGCTCTAGAATCTAAGGAGAATAAGGTATTCGATAAAGAATGGTTTTGGTTCTCAAAGGAATGAAGTCTCATGGGAGAATGCCTGAAGTGTCACACAAGAAGTGAAATAATTGAGGGACAACCTCACAGTGTGCCCTATGGATCTAACCTGCCCGAATCACCCAAAGATACTAATATAGTGGTAATAGTCAGTGAGTGATTTTGGAAGCAGAATTTGGTCATTTGATTTTCATTCTAGAAGGAACTTCACGTATATACTTACTTAACTATTTTGATGTTTATATTTTTGAGAGAATTACCATGAAAATTGGAAATGTAAACAAGTAGAAATGCAACGTTTCTTTTTAGAGGATTGTTAAAATAATCATTAGAGCTTAATTCTTGATTTAATAACCTACTAGTATTCTTTAACTTAGAACTTTGAAAAAACAAAATAGATTAGTTAATATGAGCCAAAACTCTTTCAGGTACAATTATTTATCTCAGGCACGTGCAATTAATTATTACATGTGTGAGATAATGTATGTTTGTTCAATGCCTTATCACTAGCCAGTGGGAAATCTTAAATTCATGTGTCTAGAAGTAAACTTGAACACAACTCAATCCTCTTTTGAGTTGTCCTTTCCTTGAGTTTTATATTTTTCCCTGTGGGTTGGCAGCAGTAAATTCTTGATTAAAATTTCTTATTTGGTTTAGTTTTATTTGTTACAAATAACATGCATAAAGTGCACAAATGTTAAATGTACATCACAATACATTTTACTCTTGTAACACTATTAAACACTCTTGTAGTTATAACTCAAATCAATAAATAAACTTTGCCAGAATACTGGAAAGTTCCTTTTGTATTCTTTTTTATTTCCTAATATTAGGAAATATCAATATTTCCTAATAGTACTTACTCTTCCTATTTCTTGCCCCATGAAATAGTTTTGCCTCTTGTTAAAATTTATATTAATGGAATCATATAATAGGTACTTTATTTGTTTATCTTCTTTCACTCTATATAATTTTGTCACATCTATATTGTAATAGTCATTTAGCATATATAAATATGCTGAAAAATTTTCATTCATTCAATTAGTGATAGACATTTGAATTGTCTCAAGTTTGTAGCTATTACGAATGGAGTTGCCATGAAGATTCACCATTACTTGGTTTTGTCAGTTTGTTTTTTAATTATTGTTTTAAATTTACCTTTTCTTTTGGTTTTATAGTGATCCCACTTTGGTATTAATTTATATTTTTCTGATGACTAATGATGTTGAGAATTTATCCATATGCTTTTTGGTTATTTGGGTGTTCTTCTCTGTGAGGTGCCTGCTAAACTCATTCATACATTTTCCCATTGGTTTGTGTGTTTCAATGGTTTGTATGAGTTCAGTATTTAACTGTTACAGAGCCAGAACTTTATTATTTACTATAAATTTCTCTACTCTTGCCACTACTATTTCTGCTACTATTTTTTTTCCTCATGTTCTGAACTTCTAGACAACATAGAGGAGTAGGTAAATGTTGTGCTTGAGTAATCCCACAACCATATCAAAATTACAACTAAATTACAGAACAACCACCCTTGAGAACCACCTGAAGACAAGCTCAACAGAACTCCTATAACTAAGAATATAAAGGAAAAGCCACCTGGGTAGTAGGAGGAGGAGCAGAGATGTAAAAAATGCTGGTTCCACACCGATGTATGGCTGTTAAAAATTGGAAGAGATACCTCTGCTGCAAAGGTTCCCCCTAAGAACATAGGGTCCTATCCCTATACCAGGCGATCCATGCTAGATCATCAATACAAGAAAGAGAAGTCCACACAACACCTGGCTGTGAAAATCAGAGAGAATTGCATCTGGGTGAGATAGAGGGCTTCTGGAGTCCCAGTCATTCTTTTTAAAGGGCTGACACACAAACTTACTTGCTGATGAACTCACTCACTCTGAGCTTGAGCACTGGCACAGCAGAATAGAAAGTGTCAGAGTATAGAGGGAAGATCTAAATTGTTTGGCTTCAGGGCAAGAATTGGATGGAGAGCTTTGTCCCAGAGAGCAGTGCTAGAAGTTACCATTGTTCCTTTGTTGAGCTCTCTCCCTATACAGCTAGCAAGTTTTTGAGTCGATGAGTCTTCATCAACTTGGCTAACATTGCTGGACAAACCCTGGTGATTCCCTGAGACTTCACCTTACGCAAACTGCACATCAGACTGAACTTCTTTCAGTGACTATTCTTAACAAGCTGCCTTGTCTCATGCTATAAGTTTTTCTAAAATCTCTCAAAGGTCCAGAAACCTCAATCAAGTAATGATTGGCCTCAGCATGCTCCGTACTGCTTTCTGGGTAGACACAGTTACCTAGAAGATTGGCCTTGGTTCACAGCAAAGCATCTCCCAGACACTTTCAAGTCTAGATCAGGAAGATACCAATTACACAGCACTTTGCAGCTCCTACCAGGTAACCCCGGGCTGAACACAGGTAGCAGCTGACCTGGGCCTGCACCAGAGACCCTCCCAAGAGGCTCCAGAATCAACACACCCAGTGGCCCACTTGAGATCATAGCAGAGAACGCCACCCAACCATCTCCACAAATGACACACCTAAAAGGTGTACTCAGCAGAGATCAAAGGAGCACTAAAGCAAATTCTGCTCTATGGTGTCAGCCCTCATACTACAGCACTTCCATTGAAGTAATGACCAGTCTTCACAGTCAGTCAACCTGAGGGTCAATCCCTCCCATTGATATGCTGACAACAATCAAGGCTCAACTACAACAAGAGGGCACACACAACTCACAAAAGAGACATACCAGGAGCACCTAGCTCAGGTGACCAAGGACACTGTGTCACTGGGCCCCACAGGACACCTACTATATAAAGAGACTTTACTAAGACCAGAAGACATAGCAGCTCCATCTAATACATAGAAACACACACAGGGAGGCAGCCAAAATGAGGAAACAAAGAAACATGTTTTAAGTGAAAGAACTGTACAAAACTCCAGAGGCAAGCAATCTACTAGATACAGAGTTCAAAACACTGGTCATAAAGATGTTCAACAACCTTAGTGAAAGAATAGATAAAATCAGTGAGAACTTACATAAAAGGTAAAAATGTTTAAAAAATAGGTCAGAAATAAAAAACACTGCAATAAAGAATACATTAGATGGAATCAACAGCAGACTAGATGAAGCAAAAAATTGAATCAGATATTTGGAAGACAAGGTAACAGAAAACACCCAATTGGAATAGCAAAAATAAAAATTAAAAAATTGAGGATAGTTTAAAGGACCTCTGGGATATCAAATGTGCCATTTGCCTGATAGGGGTAGCAGAAGAACACAAAATTGAAGAAATAATGACTGAAAACTTTCCTAACCTCATGAAGAAAATAGACGTATAAGTCCAGGAAGCTCAGAGATTCCCAAACAAGATGAACCCAAAGAGGCCCACACCAAGACACATCACAATTAAAATTGTAAAGGTTAAAGATGAAGAGAGAATCTTAAAGGAGCAAGAGAAAAGCAGTTACATACTAGAGAACTCTCATAAGGCTGTCAGCTGATTTCTCAACAGAAAATTTGCAAGCCAGAAGAGACTGGCACCATATATTCACACTGACAAAAAGCAAGGACTTATAACCAAGATTACTCTACCCAGCAAAGTTGTCATTTAAAAATGAAGGGCAAATAAGCTTTCCAGACAAGAAAAAGCTAAAGGAGTTTATCATCATCAAACTATTATTTCAAGAAATATGAAGGGACTTCTTAGGAAGAAGAAAAACAATGATAAAAAATATGAATAATAGAATTTCAATAACTACATAACACTTAATAATTACTTTAAATGCAAATGGAGTAAATGCTGCAATCAAACAACATAAGGTAGTTGAAAGAATAAGAAAACAATACTCATACATATGCTGTCTACAAAAGATCCATTTCAATTCAAAAGATGCACACTGACTAAAAGTAAAGGTATGGAAAAGATATTCCATGCAAATTAAAATGAAAAAAATATAGGTAGCAATACTTATATCAGACAAAACATACTTTAAAACAAAAGATAGAACAAGAGTCAAAGAAGGACATTTCATATACAATAGGCAAGCCAAGAATATGAAAGCAACCTAAGTGTCTATCAAAGGACAATTGTATATAAAACATGTGGTACATATATATACAATGGAATATTAGTCATTAAAAAAATGAAATCTTACCATTTATAATGACACAGATGGACCAAAGGGTATTATGCTAAGTTATCTATGTCAGATGTAGAAAGACAAATGCCATATAATTTTACCTACTTGTAAGATAATAGCAAAGCACTGAAGAACAAAGTAAACAAACAGTCAAAATAGAAACAAACTTATAGACACAGAGAGCAAAGTTTCGGTTGCCAAATGGAAGGCACTTTAGGGAGCTGGCTAAAAAAGGTGAAAGGATTAAGAAGTACAAATTGGCAGCTACCAAATAGTCATGGGGATGTAAATGATAGCATGGGAAATGTAGTTAATAATATTGTAATAAATATATATGGTGCTAGGTGGGTACTGGACTTATAGAAAGGATCACTTCATAAGGTATATAAATATCTAATCACTATGTTGTACACCTGAACCTAATATAATATTGAGCATCTACTGAAATTGAAAAAAATTTTAAAAATTAAATATTTTTCCTCCTCTGATCTCTCATTACTCTTTGGGTCATATGACTTTTATGACCATTTGCTGTTCTTTTAAAGGAACTCTAATTCGTGACTTCAGAGCCCAGAGCTAGTGACATCCTTGCCAAGTTCGAGTTCTCCTTTTGGGTTCACTAGTAGAATAATGATTTTATTACCTATGGATTTCCTAGTGGCATTAATGATTTTACTGCTAATCACTCCTTTTTGAATTTATTGATTCCATTGGTTACACTGGTACATATCACCATCAGCCAACTGGTTGATAGACCAATTCATCCCTTTGATTTTCCCAGATTTCCAGGTCTCAAAGTTTTGAACCTCTGCCCTCTATTAACTGAGCAATATCATTTTGGATGATGATAAATACCTTCCAGCAAGAGTCCAAGAGTTAGTCATAGAAAACAATATAGCTTTTTATTATCTTCTTTCTCATCTCTCTCTCAGGTTCCCATTTTGTTATGTGTCACTCACAGATTTTTTAGGACACATATCAAAGGCTTCTTACAATAAAAGAAATCAATGACAGAACTTTTAAACTCCTTTAACATTCCCACTTTTTCTCACTTGGTAGAACTTACTTAGATATAATGCAAATGAGAAGCCATGAATTCTAACAAAGATAAATTCCATTTGTGATAATAAACTTAAAACAAATCTTCATCAGAGAAGGCTATCAACTTAGGTATGTAAGACCAAGGTAACTGACACAAATATTCATATATTGAGAACCTATCATGAGTTAGATATTATAACAGGTCCCATGGAAAACCAAAATATCCATTAGATGTCATTCTGGAAATCAAGTTGTTGATCATTATAGCTGACACAAATGCTTGCTTATCATATGAAAATAATAGTTATCTTGAATAAAAAATTACACAGACATTGATAAGAAAGCTGAAAGCTTAGTAAGATTCAATTTCTCAAAATCAGTTAGAAATTGACAGAGGTAGGATTTGATTCAGGAATGACTAGATCCAAAAAGCTGTTCCTCTACACCTCAAAAAAAGACCTACTTTCTATTTCCCTACACTTTTTTTTATATCTTTCATAACATTTAAAGACTCATACTTTTAATAAGTTTGTCTCTTCAAACATACTGAGCACAGACCAAAGATCATCTTATGCTTCTCTTTTTCACAGTTTATAACCTCAAGAAAGTTTGTTGACTAAAAAATAATATTAATATGAGCCACAAAGGACATGTCTTAAGTTCTAATAAATTTCTGCACACCTACAAATGTGGAAAAGTTTATTTTGAATAGGCAGAATCAGATAAGATAGTGAAAGTGCTTCTAGCACTATTTATATACTGGACACTCCACGAAGGCTTATTTGCATAAAATCTTATCAATGAACTTAGTAGTAATTACTATTAGTATTATTTTTTTTTTATTTTAAAGATGTAGATGTGAAAGAGAACCAGTTATGGCTGACTCCAGAAAAAGCACCAATCCTTAATCACTATGCCTTGTGGCTGTATTGAGAAGAAATTAGAGTAAGAGATGAACTGAAATATAGTCCTAAAGGATAATTATAATCTGGACAAACTGAATTGAGGAAGAGAGTTCAGGCAACACTAAAAGCAAAGTAAGAAAGCAAGTGTACTATAAATATGATTTAATTCATGTTTAAAAGACAGAAGTTGGAATGGGTACATAATTGTATAAAATGCCTACTGAGAGAAGCAGGGAAACCCAGGATTAAGGCACATGCTCTAGCATCTGACTGCTGGGATTTGACTCTCAGCTCTGTCATTTACTATTTACATAACTCTGCAAGTGACCTGTTTGTTAACCTCATAAGGTTTTTATGAGAATTAATACATATGTGTATAGAAGGACAGTATCTGACATATAGTTAGCACTATTCACGTCTAGCCATTTTATTATTATTAGCATTTGTATTACTTTACAAATAGCAGTTATTCAAACCTATAGATTTTGATATATTCATCAAAAAACTTGTATCATTTTTATATCTGTTCTTCTTTTGCCTTAAGTCTGTATGGCATAGACTAGATGACGTCTGGATTTTAAAAATTCTTAAATAAGATCCTCTATTTTAACGTTCTCTCCTTTTACATATCATAAGGAAACTCACAGGGATGTATGTTAGATAACCTAATTTTTAAAATATCTAGGGTTTATACAATGCATGGTGACTCTTATTTTCATGATACAGGCTGAAGAGTGATTTCAAAAAAATTCCAGTCTGATTAAAATGTTCTTTGCTTAACCTAAATGCACAATCTTCAAGTAATAATAACTGAAAAAAAAGGCAAATGAAATAGAAAATATGAAAACACTCTAATAAAAAATTCCACTTCAAGGGGCCTGTATTACTTTGTAATTCATTACAAGACAATTAACATATAAAATACTCTTTTGCTACTAATTTATATTCTTATCACATCTTTTCCTAATCTAACAAATGTATATTTTCCCTTCACAGCCTGAAAAAATGAGGAGGCATAGAATGCTAATTTAGGTTGTGATTTTTACCTAAAATCTAAACTATGTGTCAAGTTAATAAAATTATATAGGTTTTAAGTGTACAATTCTGTAATACATCATCTATATATTGCATAGTGTGTTCACTATCCAAAGTCAAATCTTTCATCACCATATATTTGACCCCTTTTACCTTTTCTACCTCTTGCTTTCTTCTGGTGTCCACTATACTGTTATCTGTGTCAATGAGATTTTGTCTGTTTGTCTTATTCATCTGTTGCTTTCAGTTTTATATCTCACACATGAGTGAAATCATATGGTTCTTGGCTTTTTCCATGTGACTTATTTTGCTTAGTAAAATAGTCTCAAGATCCATTCATGTTGTCACAAAATAGCAGTATTTCATCTTTTCTTATGGTTGAGTGATATTCCACTGTGCATATGTAACATATCTTTATCCAATCATCTATCTACAGATACTTTGGTTATTTCCATATCTTGACCACCATGAATAATGCTGCATTGAACATTGTGGTACATATATCTTTATGAATAAATGTTTTCAAAGTTTTGGGGTAGATACTCAGAAAAGGAATTGCTGGGTGATATGGTAATTCAATTCTTATTGTTTTGAGGAACCTCCATACTGTTTTCAATAGTGTTTATACCAATTTACATTCCCAACAGCAGTGTATGAGGATTTCTTTTCCTTACAACTTTTACAATACTTGTTTCTTGTCTTGTTAAGGACAGCCATTCTTACAGGTATAAAGTATAACCTTACTGTGGTTTTGATTTTCATTTTCCAAATAGCTTATGGAGTTGAGTATCTTCTGATATGTCTGTTAGCCATTTGTATGTCTTTTCGGGAGAAGTGTCTCTTCAGGTGCTCTGCTCATTTTTTAATTATATTGTTGTGTGTGTGCGTGCGCATGTGCGTATGTGAGAGAGTGTGTGTGTGTGTGTGTGTGTTGTTTTGTTTTGTCATTGAATTGTATGAGTTTTATATTTATTTTGGTTATTAGCCCCTTATAAAAAGTGTTGTTTGCAAATATCTTCCCTCATTTGGTTGGTTGTCCTTGTTTTATTGATGAGTTTTTTGCTGTGCAGAAGCTTTTTAGTTTGAAATAGTCCCCTTTATTTATTTTTGCTTTTACTTCCCTTGCCTTTAAGGTCGAATTCATAAAATTCTCTCTAAGACCAAGGTCCATAAGTTTAGTATCTATGTTTTCTTCAATGTGTGCTGTTCTCTCAGGTCTTATATTTAGGTCTTTGATCCATCTTGAGTTAATTTTGGTAACAAAAAGCAGTCTAGTTTCATTCTTTTGCTTGTGGCTTTCCAATTTCTCCAGCACCATTTATCGTAAAGTCTTTCTTTTTACCACTGTATGTTTTGGGCTTTTTTTTGTCAAAAATTGTTTCCCATATATATGTGAGATTATTTCTGGGTTCTCAACTCTGTTCCATTGGCCTGCATATCTGTTTTTCTGCCAGAATCATGCTGTTTTGACTATTGTTGCTTCATAGCATAATTTGAAGTTAGGTGGTATGATACCTCCAAACTTATTCTTATTTTCTCTGGATTACTTTGATATTTGGAGTCTTTTGAGCTTCTATACAAATCTATACAAAATTTTTTTGTTCTATTTCTTTAAATAATATCTTTATGATTTCGATGGGGATTGCATTAAATCTATATATTGCTTTGAGTGTTATGGCCATATTAACAATGTTGATTCTTTCAATTCATGAACATGGAATATCTTTTCATTTTTTTTAATGCCTTTAATTTCTTTTAATAATGTCTTGTCAGTGTATAGGTCCTTCATGATTTTTGTTACATTCATTCCTAAATATTTTATTCTTTTGTTGCAAAAGCAATTTATTTATTTATTTCTCTGAAATTTTATTGTTAAAATTTTATTGTTAATTTTATTGTTAATATAGGAACACAATGGATTTTTGTACATTATTATGTATCCTGCAACTTTATTATATTTGTTTGTTTCTAACAGTTTTTTTTTTTTAATTTTTAGTGGAGTCTTTAGAGTTTTTTGTATAAAAAATGGTCTTGTCTGCAAAAAGTGACAATTTGACTTCTTCATTCCTAATTTGAATGCCTTTTATTTTTTCTTTTGCTTGATTGTTCTGGCTAAGACTTCTAATACTATGTTGATTAAAAGTGCTGAAACAGGGAATTCTTGTCTTGTTCCTGATCTTAGAGGAAAGATTTCATTTTTTCACTATAAAGTATGATATTAACTGAGGGTTTGTGGCATATGGCATTTATTATGTTGAGGTATTTTTTTCCTATACTCATTTTATTAAATGTTTTAATTATCATATCTCGTCAAATGCTTTTCAGCATCTATTGATATGATCATATGACTTTTTCCTTCATTTTGTTTATGTGGTGTGTCACATAAAGGCTTTCTCCAAGGAACATTATATTAAAACTATCAAAAATTAATGACCAAGAAAGAGTTCTTAAGGCAGTCAGGGAAAAAAAACAATGGTATCCTATATAAGAAATTCCATTAGATTATCATCAGATTTTTCAGCAGAAACTCCACAAACTAGGAGGGAGTGGAATTAAATATTCCAACTATTAAAAGAGAGAAATTACCAGCCAAGAATAATATATCCAGTGAAGTTTTTCTTTAGATATAAAGTAGAAACGAAGACCTTTCCAGACATATAGAAGCTGAGGGAATTTTCCACCACAAGACCTGCATTACATAAAACACTGAAGGAGGTTTCTTCTTAATATTATAAGACAAAAGGATGCAAAACTATGAGTAAGATGACTAACAGACAGAAGGAGGAAATTAAATAGATTTTTAGCTAATACATTCCACTAAGCAGTCTAACCAGATAGACACAGCTAAATTTTCTCTAAAATGTTTACTAAAATATTCAGCCAGGAAATGAGAGGTATTGGTAAATACACATATTGCATATTGTTAAGAAATATGATTCATTGTTTAATTACCTCAATCTGCTTCATAGATATAGAATCCTTTAGGTTAAAAAAAAATGTAAAAGCAGATTTCATATTTTCTTTAGGCTCTTTTTATAACCTTCCTTTCTTTGTGGATAATATGGCTAATACTTCAGTGCTGTGATGAAGTCACCAGCCATCCTTTGTACTTGCCAGTCCCTAATCCTCACTGATGGAGTCAGATTGTCTTGTCACATAAGGAAGACTAAGGACTATAGGCCAGAGAAACAAAGACTTTTTCATTTTTTAAGGGGGTGTGTGTGTGTGTGTACACACACATACATACATATATATATATATATATATATATACACATATTTATATACATTTGTACATGTATACCTTCTCTGTTTCCTCCAATAGAAAAAGGAAACTAATAGTCCTTCCTTTTCTATAAGTAAATGAACATATTTTAAATGAAAATATTTATTTTTTTAATCATATTTATTTATAAATAAATATTTATTTATTTTCTTAAAAGCATATTAAGTGAGTCCTCTGAGCCAATAGAGATCATGTATTTTTTTAAGAGTATAGATTTAGGACAGCTCTCTAACCAAATGTTATTGGCAGGCTCCATTATAATTATAGCAACAATGATTAAATAATAGAACATACTATGAACAAAAAAAAATCTGAAAATATAATTCCTTACACTGGGTTGTAATTTAAAGCATATACAATCATATTTTAGACATAATTAGAGTTGATTATAATGTACAATATACAGATTATAATATACAGATTTTATCTGTAAAAATAACACACCTCAACAGAAACTTAGAAAAATTAAATGTTTTAGGCTATGGAGCAAGTCAAGATTTACATGCATGGTTAATTAGCTGGTAGTTCTGCTCAGGGACCAGAGTTTAGTTTTCCTTGAAAGAAGCAAATCTGTTTGCATGTGCCCTTGAATCTTATTTAATCTTCCTTTGGAGAGTTTGTGTATTTCATAGACATTTTAAATTATCTTCTCTAATTTTTTTCAAGATGCTTTTAAAGAGTCAGTGGGGCACTATACATAGTTACTAGAATATTATTGACTATATTCCCTATGCTGTATTTTATATCCACATGACTATTTTGTTACTGCCAATTTGTACTGCTTAATCTCTTTACCTTTTTCACCCAGTCCCTTTACCCCTCTCCTGTTTGGCAGTCATCAGTTTGTGTTTTGTATGGATGAGTGTGTTTCTATTTTGTTTGTTCATTTATTTTGTTCTTTAGATTTCACATGTAAGCGAGGTCATATGGTATTTGTCTTTCTCTGTCTAAGTTACTTCACTTAGCACAATACACTCTAAGTATATCCTTGTTGTTGTAAATGGTAAGATTTTATTTTTTATGGCTAGGTAATATTCCATGAGTACTAGACTAATCAGGGGAATGAACTTGTAAATCATATAAATGTCTAACCACTATGCTCTGTACACCTGAAACTAATATAAAATAATATTGAATGTCAACTGTAATTGAAAAAAAAAGAAAAAAAATTTAAAAATCTACTGCTTCACACAAAACCACAAATGAATATTAAATGTATTTCGTTAATTGTAAGAAGCCAGACTGTCGGAAACCAGCCGACCAAGTCAAACCAGGTCCCTGAAAGGGGGAGCGGGGACTGAGAAAAAAGAGAAGACAGACAGGGTGCAGGAGGGAGAACAGATCTCACAACTGTCTCTCCGAGTTTATTTCTTAGGCTCCTTTTTATACATATTCTGTTCCTTTGTGTATCCCAAGATAACATAGTTAAAGTAACATCTTGAAGATCAAGGTACAATTGAAACTCCCTTCGTACTTCCTGTTTCTAATCTTAATCTTCTTCCTCCTGGAATTCCTCAGAACCAGCTTTTTCCCTTTTATATGCAAGCGGGCCTCCCAAGATAATCCATGCACTCCTTTGAATTTTGGGAGCTTCACTTAACCCTTTAGCTCCCTACACCAGACCAAAAAAGAAAAGTGTCAGCAGGGCAACTGACTATTCTCTAAAACACAAAAACATAGTGAGGTACATGAGTCACCCAGAGTCACCATGCAACTGCAGACAAAAGTAAGGGCAAAATCTACCGCTTAAGTCAGTGCACAGGATCATTCTTCTTTCTTTTATCCACACACACAAAAAAAGTGTTTCAATAGATTTAATTTAAAAAAAAAAAAAGGACCTAAAAGTACTAGCAATTATCCATGAACAGGGAATAGCACATTTAACATAAAATTGGCCTTACGACAAACTAATTATTGCAGCTCAGTTTTCCTTTCTTTGCTTCTATAAATGAAGGATGAAAGAAAGACAAACAGTAAAATTACAAAAGTAGATAAAGGGACAGATATTCAGAACTCAAATTTGTGCAAATAATCTTCTCCTGAATAACCAAAAGTTGGCTGTGATTAGAAGCTAAGATAATGTAGTTGTTACCAAGTAAACATTTAAATGAAAGACACACTAAATAAAATGTACATTCCAAAACTATTTCTTTACTTGTAGAAGCTGATTTTGAACAAATTAATCTCTTCTAACTTACATCTTTTTAAAAGGCATTGGCATTCTATATCTGTGAGCATCAGAGACTCCTGTGAATTTGAACAATATGGTTCTACTGCAGGCTTTGTAAGCTTGTGGTTACAAACAAGATTTTAGTCTTTGCCTTGCTCTGAAAACTTCCTTTTTTCAACAGTGTTACTATGCTTGCCAAGAGTGACATAACCTTGAAATTATTTGTTACATTTTCCAATGAACAGATCCATCTTGTTAAGGAAATGGGCAGCCTATATCATTAGCAAAGAGTACAATAGTAGATTCAGAATTCAGCCTTGAGTGGTGGGCCCAGAATACTGCTTGTTTCTGGGCAATCTTTCTGCTTCTAACAACATTGGTTGGTTTGAGTTAGCTTCTTGAGGTCGTTAGGGAAGTATGCCACCTCCTGCAATGACTGAGATCTTCAATACATCTCAGTCCAAAAATGTATTTACACTCATTTTAATTGTACTTTCATAATAATGACCTTTCTTTGAACTGGATTTGTTGGCAATAAAATTACATCTTGACAGCAACTGTTTTTTTTTTTTTTTTCCGATTATAAATGCACTCTTACTGCAGGCAGTTAACAGTACTCTAAAGAATTAAGTAGAAAACCAAATCACTATCTTATCAACCAAAGACACAACAGTGAACATACACACTCATATAATTAGCCAGCTAGAAGTAATGATCACACAATATATGTAGTATGATTCAAGATAATAGGAATATTTATAAAATGACTCAACACCTGTGGGCTTCACAGAATTTAGAGATTTAAACATAAGAACCAGTCCATTAATATCCTATGTTATTAATATTTTATATTATTAATATTCTATATTAGCCTATGTGGGTAATGCAATATCTAGCAAAAAGATTATTCTGTGAAATATCATAAGGAAAAATCTTGATTCGAAGGATTAATGTGTGCAATTAACCTAGAAGAAGTAGGTACTTTCTGTTTTTCCTTTAAAATGCATATTATACTGTAGCTTTTGAAGTTTATTTTATTTTTGAATAGGTAATATTTTCATGTTCTCCATATAGAAAACTGCATAGGATCATAATTTCTTTATCCAATCATCTGTTGATGGGCATTTATCTCCATATCTTGGCTATTGTAAATTGTGCTGCCATGAATATTGGAATGCATAGATCTTTATGAATTATTGTTTTGGTTTTCTTTGGATAAATACTCAGAAGTGCAATTGCTGGGTCAAAAGGTATATACATTTTTAATTTTTTGAGAAACCTCCATACTGTTTTCCATAGCGGCTGTACCAATTTGCAATCCCACCAACAATATATGAGGGTTCCCTTTTCTCCGCATTATTGATGATAGCCATTCTGGCAGATGTGAGATGATATCTCATAGTTTTAATTTGGGAGAATAAAGTGAAGAATTAAAGAAGAACAAATTAGTAGTTGATAGTTGGGCATGAGAATGGGGAGCATGGCACAGGGAATGCAGTTAGTATTAATATGAAGGCTAAGTGGAAGGCCAGGGTAGAGAGAGAGCAATTGGGGGAATCGTTTTATGAACAATAGAGATGTCTAACATACATAAATAAACAAACAAACAAACAGACAGACAGATAGATAGATAGATAGATAGACAAATAAAACTGCATAGGAAGTGATATTTTGAGAACTCTTATTTCCATTCTTAACTCTGCCCATTCCATTATACCGCTTATCCTATTAAAAGAACTTTATTAGTTTGTATGTATATTTTTAATTTTCTTTATGCAAATATAAGTACACATGAATATGTTTTCTTATTTTCTACCTGTTTTACACATACAGTAGCTTACTATATTGACTTTAGGCACCTGCCAGTTTCTGCAGAACTTTCAGTATAAATGTATAAAGAACTTCAGTTGCATATGTTCATATATTCAAAACTTTTATTCCTGTGTGTGGAAGTACTATATAGTTAAGTAGTTTTTATAGAAAGACAATTTCTTCAAAATATTTTGTGATGACAATGTTGCCATGATAACCTCTGTAAATGTTATTTTGTAATTTTGCAGATATACATTTAAGATAAATTCCCTGAAGTGGGATTGCTGGGTCCAAGAATAAATTCATTCGTAAATTTGAAAAAATATATTATTCTTAAGGATTTTAACATTTTGCAATACCACCAAAAATGGAAGTGTCTGATTTTCTTCAGTTGTACCAACATTCTGTGTTATCAATCATTTAATTTTTGTGATTCTGGTGGGTGAGTTATTATATTTCATTGTAGTTTTAGTTTTAAAAGACATTCAACATCTTCTTCATAAAAAACTTTGCAAATGTGGTTCTTTTCTGAAAAATTATTTGTTTTGAACTCCATTTCTGTTGGGTTTTTCCTTTATTCAATTTTTAGAGCATATTACACATTAGAGTAATTAACCTTTTATGATACGAGTTGCAATTTTGTTTTGTTATTTTATGGTTTTGTTATTCTTTGTTTTTTTTATACATATAGTATTTGTTTTTAAAGTGTGTAGTTTTTTTAATGTATTTTGTCTGTGCACTGATCTTGTATTTTTATGTGATCAAATTTATCAACCTATTATCACCACAGCCTAAATTCAATCATTCTTAACCAAAATTCTGTACAATAGAATATATTAAATATTTTAAACCTTTTTTTAAATAAAGTATTCACTTAGAATAAGGCATTTTTGATAAAAAGTACTGTCAATCACCTTGAAGTGGAATTTGACTATTTCAATATCTAATCTCACATACACGGTATGAGACTTTTCATGATTATGAATATTTGATGAATTGTTTTTTTCATTATGAAGATATAGATCTTAATGTCAATTCTGAATGGTCTAAAATATTTCCCTTGCAAGATTAATAGAACTCAGAAATTCTTATATTGAATTAACTGTAAAAAAAAATCAGGGGATATATTCGTATATATGTCTCATGTATTCATAGTAGAGAGGCTAAAAAGTACAGGAATGATATTCTTATATGTTAGTTTAATGCTCTTATCACTTTATATTCAATATACAACTGATAATACTTTAAGGTCAGTAACAATTGGGAATATTTCCATCTACACAGGGCAGCTGGTGTAGTAGTGTGTGCTGATATTTATGATAATAATCAGTTTGCTTATTTAGCATCAACTGCCTTGGGGTAGAGTCTGAACATGTCTTAAACTCTGCATGTCAGGTGTGTTTAAGAAAACTCTATCATTTATTTTGCAAGTACTGTTACCACTCTCTGGAGGAAATTCAGAGTTAAGCCCCAAGGCTCCAGTTCTAATTGGAAAAATCTCTGATAAATTCCCACAGCATTCCATTTGGCTATATATTGCTATTCTGTTATGAACTTTCTCTACTTGGCTTCCACACAGTGACAGCCCCGCTAAAACAATCCTGTCCTACAAGAACTGCTGTGGTGGACAGTATATATTTGGACTGATTCGATGGAGTCAAATTTTTTTCTTTCTTAGTCTCAGATTCCTATTTTGTGGGAATAATGGATAATGGATAGCCAAGTCATATTTTCTGCTTATATGAAAATACTCATTTTAAAAACATTGTTTTAGTTCTACATTTCAGATTACTTGAAGACAGAATATCTACCACAGATGCCATCCCTGGGTCTTCTTTATCACCCTTAACCAGAACTGTTTTTTCTTCTTCGTAAAAACCTCTTCATCAATTCCTTAAGAAGTGTGTGAAAGGTCTCCATTAACTATGTTACTAACATATATTCTACCACAAATACTTTATTTTGTCACTTTATTTAACAAATATAACTTCAACTTATGCTTATTTTATTTTTTTACTGCCTTGACAGAGCTTTTCATTCATGCATTAGTTTATTCATCAATTATACATTTACTTCATGTGGGTTATATATCAGCATCGGCCAGGTTCTATGACTACTTGGAAAATGAGACAGTCTCTGACTTTCAGGTACTCACAGTCAGTACAAAAACACCCATAAAAAGGAACAATAATACAGCCATGTGGTGGGACAGAAAGGTGGATCTTAGTTTTTCAAAGTCATGCTATATTATTGGGTTGAAATAATTTTTTCTTGAATAATTTGTTTGACTCCTTTGAAATCATTGGAAACTGGCCCAAATCTAACATTAGCTGATTGATAGGGGTCTAGCACGGATTGTAGCTACTGGAAACTTTGCTCCTGGGCCTTTTATAATGTCGCTGTAGACATGTTGGGGAATAGCCCTTGCCACCATGGGAATCCTCTCTAATATAGAAATTGCACTTACTTGCCAGACATATTTCTAAAGATATTATCATATTTTTATTTCTACTTTCGCATGCTTGACATTTCTTTTTCCTGAAATGTCTGAACCCCATTATCTTCCCTTGTTTTTGATTATATTCATTTTGTATTTAACAACTGGCAGCTAGTTGCCTTATTTTGCAGTGCTGTGTTTTGTTCCTGTCCCTTGGGGGACAGCTTGTCGTAATAGAGGGGCCAGTCTTAGGTGCTTATGATATAGGCATTGAATTAATTTGGTACGTAAATTGTGTCTCTGGTTTAATTATAATTCTGTCACTTAGTAGCCATGTGAATTTTGATAACATAAAACTAAGGAGTCCTTTTATTCCACTATTATTATTACTAATTTATTAATATTATTATATTAATAATACTTACAATCTTTTTATTACTAAGGAGATACTCTATTCAAGGCATTGTAATGGGTGCTTGCATGAATTCTTTCATTCTCGTTATGCTATCTAAATAAAAATCACATATTAGGTTCTATCATTGAGTGTCTAGTATGTGTCTTGCTAAAAATTCTCCATATATTCTTTCACTTAATATTCATAACAATCTCATGAGATAGATGCTCTAGTTGACTCCGTTTTATAGATAAAAATTTGGAAGCATCGATAAATTCACTTACTTTTCCTACATTACATATTTAGTAAGAAAGCCCAATTCAAACCCAGGTATATCTAATATCAGAGCAAACCCAATTTCACAAAAAGCATTCTTATTCATAAAAGTAATATACATATATGTAAAATATTAGAAGGGTGAAGATGAGAATAAAATGAAAATTAAAAATTTTGACTCTCAATTTCTTCCCATAGTTGTATACTGTTATGCAGAAATTGTATGTGCCTGGACAAACATATATCCACATTCCACACTTGCACATATAATGTTTGTCACAAATAAGCTTAGTAAGTATGTTCAAGAACTTGTTTTATCACTTCTCTTAATGTATTTCCAAGGTGTTTTTATATATCTATATCTCTTTCTGTATCTCTCTCTCTCTCCCTCTCAATCTCTCTCTCTCTCTCTCTCTCTCTCTCTCTCTTTCTCTCATCAGTCAAGGAAGTCTTCAGTAAAAGGTGGCATTGAATCAAAAGCTTGAAGGAGGTGAGAAGGGAGCTGTGAAGATTTCTTGGGGCAATGTTATTAGACAGAGTGAATAGCAAGTGCAGCATCTCTGAGACTGGAACATATGAGCATATACGCAAGGTTCAGTGAGGAGATCATTATGGTACAGGAGAAGGAAGGGTAAAAGTTGGTGAATTTTGAGAGGTGAGGGCCTGGTTAGACAGGGTCTCATGGGCTATTCTAAGGACTTTTATTTGCTCTGAGTGAGAAGAGCAACCACTGGAAGGAGGAAGAAGTTAAGCCCATGAGTGACATCTGATTTGTGTTGTGTCTGATCTTTCGGGCTGTCTTGTAATATATGTCAAGTCAGGGACAAAAATGGAAGCAGGGACATTTGTTATAAGGTTCTTGAAATCAACCCAGACAAAGATGATATTGGCTTGTAGAATTGGGGAGTGAATAAAGACTGGGTAAATTTCTGGATATATTTTATAGATCAAGATACTAGGATGTACTGATAGATTGGATGAAAGTTACGAAATAAAGAGAAAAGTCAAAATGGTGTTATTAGGTAGTTAAGCAGGCAGGAGCGACAAGAGTGAAGGTCTAGCTCTGTAACAATAGAAACCTCCCTTAAAGACCTTTCTTAAGGACTTCCCAGAAACACTTCCATTTTAAGGTTATAAATTATCCCAAATCCTAGGGCATAAAGGCCATAAGAACTGCTTTCTTAACCAGCACAAATGTGTGCTCAGAAAATACTACCCCAACCTGCCTATAAACTCAGCCTTATTATACCATCATTATAATATCATACCTATGACCAGAAATTCATGTATCTAATTATAACAGACTGAATTCTGGGTAAGCATATACACAGTTGGCAAAGGGTTATATGGTAGCCAACTGTCAGTCAAGGTGACCTCACATGTGGATCATCTAGGACCTCCTATCATAACCCAAATATAAATAGACCTTTCTACTTCTGCATTGTTACAACTCTTTGCTGAGAACCTGCTCCTCTTTTGGAACATACTCCATCTTCTATTTTTCTATCTTTTCATTTCTCTAATTCTACAGGGCTGCAGCCTTCCTTAGCGTGGCCCATCTCTTTCTGAAATGTACTTTCAATAAATCTTACTTCTTCTAAATCTTACTGACCTGTAATTCTTTGCTGCATTGGTGGGGAAGAACCAAGGACCACCCCCTACCACCACCATGCCATTGGGGTAATGCCAGAGATCACATCACCCCAGTAGTAACAGTGCCAGGGTACTTGACCCAAGCAGCTAAAATGGAGGAGGAAGACAGAGAGAAAGTCAAGTCGTAGGGGAAAAGAGTGGGCATTTCATTTTGGTCACATTAAATCTCATATATGTGTTAGCCATCCAAGTGGTGGTCTCGTTAGGACACTGGAGAATAGGGCAGAGGCCTGAGTCGGAGGTATAAATGCAGAGTTAGCACATAGATTTTATCGGATAAAGCCTTGAAAATATATTACATTACCCAAGAAATATAAAAGAAAATAAAAATAAAAAACTGAGGACTGAGATTATATAATGTAAACATTTTTTTAAAAAATTTGGTTTATACTATTTTTTCCCAAGTTTTTAATACTGTTTCTGTACTTCCTAAAAGTAGAACTTTTTGTTTACACCTACAAACAAACAAACAGCAACAACAAAGAATTTGAAGCTAAAAGGGATAAAGTCATGTCCCCAAAACGTAAAATCTAAGACGTCACGGGGCCTGGATTGGCCTCTTTGCATTCCTGTTCTAAAACCCAAGCTTTTCCTTCTGATCAAGAGTCTCCCTCTGGAGCACATTTTTCTTTTTTACCTTTAGGGAAAAAAATTGACTTACTTTGGCCAAAACATACTCAATTCAAAAAAAGAAAAATCCAAAACTTTCCTGAGCTATGTGTATGTTTGAGTCTCCTGTTGGATTTTTGTTGACATCTTAACATAACATCTCTGAGATTCAGATTGAGAGTCAATAATATTGTGTACTGTACCCAGATACAAAGCTTGGCCTCTTAATATTAATTAATTTAAATAAGTCTACAGTAATCCTGATAAGAATTTCTATCTTCCTTTCATTAAGTAGTAAATAGATAGAGAAGGGGATCAAATGCAAGCCTCTAACAGTTGTATTTACAGTGTTATTAATTTCAGAGACATAGATTTTTTTCTACTATGGACTTGACAGGGCGTGACCTTTAATTTAGTCAGAAAGTCCCATTATTTTCTTTGTATGCCTTACAAGCATATCCATGGAATTTATTATGCACCTCTGATATGTTTTAGAATACTGTTTTGCTCAATTAATACATCAGTCAAGGTTAACTGATTTTCCCAAGCTCATGCAATAAATTGATATCATTGTGACAGAGAAACAAATTCTCCTGACTCCAGGCTGTAACTCTATTCTCTTGGCCCAACTATTTCTGTAGTTTTCAGAATTTGAAATACACATTTTATTTTTTGTAGAAAATACCATTTGAAATAAGAAAGGACATGCTAGGAACTCTTAGCTTGTTGCAATTATCTTCATTATCTTCCAATTGTTGGCAATTATCAACATTATCTTCCAATTGGCATATTAAGGAAAACTTACCACATGTGTTAGGGAATTAGGGCCTGGTTTTTGAGCAGTTGTTTTGGTTGTGGCCCTGAGGAAAGTGAGCAGATCATTTCTAGGTAATGAATTATATAATCACCTTAAATCTGTTTCCTGATGAGGTTTAATGTGTTACCCAGGAGGGAGCCACTAACGATGTGCTTAACTCATTCACCCAGTAGATTGACTAAGCCTTTTGAGGCCTTCAGGTGATTAAACAGCATTAGAAATAGAGGAAAAATGGGTTATTCTGAATCTTCTGCAGTACACAAGAGAATGCTCTGTTAGTGGGCTAGCATTTATTGAGCATCTACAGAGCAAAAAAAAAAGCATTGTAGGTTCATATCTTTTCTATAAACCTAAATACACTTAACTAGTAAAGCCCTTTCCTTAAACTGCCTTGTTCATCTAAGGTATCTGAAATTTTTGTGTTATAATAGGTGTGTTCCAATATTTAAATTTATAATATTTGTTTTGAAAATTAAGCAAACTATGTCAAATTATTTTATTTCTTTGACATTGTTTTAATTTAATTTTTTCAAACTTGAATTCGTTGTGTATTAAACATTATTGGCTCTTATTTGGTTCTTTGGGTATTCCATGTCTAAAAGTTCTCCAATCGTCATTACACTCCATCTAGCTAAAGTCCCATGACTTTATGTTATCAATAAAGCTTTAAAGTCATTATTTTCAAATCAAAAAAGCTGTCAATTTTAAGAATAATCATTTTTTCTTGAATAGAGTATAATTTCAGTTTGAGCTAATTTTCTTTCTATACTGAGAACTAAGAGTAGTGTGGATTATGTGGCCTTATATAGAAGAATAACCTAAGTTTCTGCAGTTAAAAACTTGAGTATGAGTAATCAATGTAAAAGGATACTTCTTTCTCTAAAAGAAAGTGTCTAGTAGGAAAAAGCAGGTAGTATCATATACACATGATTTAAATTGCAAAGGGCATGATTTAAGAATCCCTTATAAAATGAAAAAAAAAAAAGCTTTAAAAGAAATATTATCTCTGGCTATGGGTGATTCAAAATAATAATGAAAAATATTTCTTATTTATCTATAAAGAGAATCGTATAATGGAGTTAGAGGCATTGAATATTTAATCTCTTCATTTTAGAGATGAGCAGATGTAGTACGAAGTAGTAGTAGTAGTAGTAGTAGTAGTAGTAGTAGTAATTATAAGTTACAACTAAAATTTGTTGAGCACTTACAATGTCATAGGCCCTCCTATAAGCACATTACATTATTAACTTATTCCATCCTCCCACAATGCTATATAGTCAATATCATAAAAAAAAGCATATTATTTTGTTCACATAATTTGACCCAACTTCTTGTTTAACAATAGCCTTAGGATTATTATGCTTGAAGATATTGATTTTTGTCTTGGGCATGAAGGACCATCTATTGGCCCAGGGTCTTGAGTTAACAGCCTCAGATTTTTCATCAAATGAAAAGAAAGTGTATCTTGGTTCATCCCACAAGGAACACACATGAACTCACCTATGGCAAATATTCACACATTCAGATATATAAATACATATTTGAAAGTAATTTATATACACTACATTAACATTCTTAGTTTTTTAGTCTACTTTCCTTGAGCAAGAACAACTTATGGTTAAAGGAAGAGACAAATGAGATTACAAGGGAAGTTCAACCTCGTGATAAAAAAAACACCTAAAGCAATTCAGTAAAGTTGTCGGATACAAAATCAACTTACAAAAATCAGTTCTGTGTCTTTGAATACACTCATATTTTTAAATAACCTATCAGAAAAGGAAATAAAACAATTTATTTTACAATAGCATCAAATAGAATAAAATACTTAGGATAAGTTTAATCAAGTAAGTAAAAGATCTATAAGACATTGATGAAATAAAATGAAAAGACATATAAATGAAATGATATTTATTTCATTGATTGGAAGAATTACATGGTTAGTATGTGAATACTGGCCATTGTGATCTATAGGGTCAATAAAATCACTATCGAAATTCCAATGGCATTTTTCACAGAAATAGAAAAGTCACTCCTAACATTCCTATTAACTACAAAAGATCATAAGTAGCCAAGCAATCTTGAGGAAAAAGAAAAAAACTGAAGATATCACATTTTCTGGTTTCAAACTATACTATAAAATTATAGTAAACAAAATAGTATGGTATATGCATAAAAACAGACACATAGATAAATCAAAAAGAGTAGAGTGCCTAAAATAAACCCATATATATATGATAGAACAATTTTTGACAAAAAAAAGCAAGAGTTCAGAATAAGGAAAGGATGAAAGTAACCCCCAATGTTATATCACTGACAAAAATCAACTCAAAATAGATTAAAGTTTGGAATAAGAACAGAAACTATAAAATTTCTAAAAAAAAAGGTAAATTCTTGACATTGTTCTTGGCAATGAATTCTTGAATTTATCACCAGATGCAAAGGCAACAAAAGCACAGATAAAAAGTGGGACTACATCAAACTAAAAAGCTACTGCACAATAAAGGAAGCTATCAACGAAATAAAAAGGCAGCCTATGGAATGGCTGAAAATATTTGCAAACCATATCCAATCAGAGGTTAATATCCAAAATATATAAGTAACTCATATAACTTAATTGCAAAAAGTAAATACTCAATTGAAAAAAGACATTATTCCAAAGAAGACATAGAAAAGGTCAACATGTTACATGAAGAGGTACTTAACATCATTAATTATCAATAAAATGCAAATTAAAATCACAATGAGATATCACCCCAAACCTGTTAGGAGGTCTATTATAAAAAATACAGGAGATAACAAATGCTGGTGAGAATGCAGAGAAAAGGGAACACTTGTACACTGTTGAGAATTGGTACAGCTGCTATGAAAATATGCATTGGAGTTCTTCAAGAAATTAAAAATAGAAATACCATATGATCCAGAAATTGAACTTTAAGCATATACCCAATAGAAACAAATTTAATGTCTCAAAGAGATATCTCTACTCTCATGTTTATTGCAGCATCATTCACAATAGCCAAGGTATGGAAACAAGTTAAGAGTCTGTTGATTTGGCCTTAAAGAAACAAAAATCATCCCATTTATGACAATATAGAGGAAGCTGAAAGACATTATGCTAAATTATATAAGCCAGACAGGGAAAGACAAATAGTGTATGAAATCAATAAAAAAAGAAAAAAAAAGTTGTACTCATAGAAACAGAGTGTGGAATTGTGGATCTAACGTATAATAAGATGATGACTATAGTTGATAACATTGTTTTTTACAATTAAAATTTACTAAGAGAGTAGACTTAAATGTTCTCACTAAAAAGTTAAATATGTGAAGTGACAAATATGAAAATTAACTCAATGGGGAGAATCTTTTCACAATGTATACTCATATTAAATCATCACACTGTATACTTTAAATATCCTACAATTTTATTTGTCAATTATAAGTCAATATAGCTGAAAAAAAAAATTTCTATCATGAATATCCAAAATGGAGACTAGAAATCTGGAAAATAGAAGACAGCTAATATGAAGTTTAATGCTTTTGAAAATGTATAAGTTCTGGAAAATTTTGGAGGCTTAGCTATAGATGTTATTTTTCAATAATCTTAATGTTTTTATTTTGTCTATTAAATTTTTAAAATATCAAATTACTTGCTTTGAACAACAAATTACTAATTTTAGTCAATGATATCAAATAACCTTGACTTATCATTTATTATATGATTCCCTTGATACTGAGGGATTATTCTGGATAATTACCGAGATATGTCCCTCTTTATCCACAGAAAGAAAAATACACTTATATTCTTAAATGTAGGTCAGTAAACATATCCATAGTCAAAATAATCCACAAGATATTTCTCCCCAATGTTTCTTAGCACATGAGTAAACTTTCAAACCAATGGTAGGAAGACTTCCCAGCTATTTAGCAAGCTGATCACAGAACTCCTCATATCTTATTAACCCCTTTCTCCAACAACTACTTTTTAAAAATCTCTGCTCTCAACAGAAAATGATCTAGTAATCCAAAAGCTACATGAGAGAATGATTAATTAATTTATTTGACAAATATTCAATGAGCACTTATGATGTGCCAAATACTTGTCAAAACACTTGGAGTTACAGAAGCAAACAAACAAAAGAATAAAACCACCACCAACAACAACAACAAAAAATCTGCTTTCACAAAGTTTTCATGATCAAAGAACTTTGTGTTGTCTTGTCTCAAGTTTAAAGTTTTTTACTGTTTTCTCAAGAATCTGGAGTCCATTGATATTCTGGAGACTGCCTTTCTTTGCTCTTAGGAGATACACCTGTAGGAAGTGAGGAAGGCAGGACAGGTAAAGGGAGAAGCTGACCTGTAATTCAGATGCAACTGACACCAGCCCATTTTAATCCAGTCTCTAAGCTGATGGACATTTCAAATTAAGGTAAGGGATCCTAACCTTCATATCCCAACATCATACAATCATTAGTCACTGCATGCATTCTTTTCTAAGGTAGATTTAATTTTTAATGTCATTTTGGAAATGCTAGCTTTTATTTAAAAGAAAGAAGGTATAATGCTTTATGATTTACCAACTTGTGTTCTAGATATAAGTATTCTTTAATAAAAAATAAATATGATTGGCAACCAATTGTAATTGTGATTTTAGGGTGTTAGTCATAATTTATTATAACTTTTTCTGTCAGTAAGACTTTTGGAGTTCAGTTGCTCTACTGGTTCCTATCTTTCCTTTCTGTGGCTTCTTGCAGTTCAATAACCCTGGGGATAGCACTGTCCCAACTATTTGTTTATCAGTGAAAAGAGCTACCTTACAGTTTCCCTACACAAAATGAGGTTTTCCTTTGTCAGAATGAGTTTGATTCTATGACAAAACTTGCCATCTGTTAAATAAATGTAGGCTAGTAGAAGTTCAAAGTATAAGAACATGTGAAAACATGCAAGGCTGCTCTACATAGATCCGTGAAATTCAAATGCCTTGAATAATTTATGCCATTTGAGAAAATGTTATTAGGTATGGAGTCTACCAAACACTGTATTTTTAAGTTTGTTTTACTATTTTCTCCAAAAAGTAATGAGTCATTTTTAATAAAAGCTCTTATTATTTTTCTTTCATTTTTTCTCATCTTTTTTGTACTACCTCTCAGTGATGCCTCAATGCCTTACATCTTCCCTCTCCTAAGATATATTAGGAGAAAAAAGGAAAAAAAAACATCTTCCCTCTTCTAAGATATATTAGGAGAAAAAAGGAAAAAAAAAAGGAAAAGAAAAAAAGAAAGAAAAAAGAATGAAAGAAAGAGGAAGGAAGGAAGGAAGGAA